>NW_027364852.1:0-167730 GCF_046119375.1 Phyllobates terribilis
CAAAAAATTTCAGAATTGCACCTTGCAATGTGGAGATATTACTGTTTGTGGATTTACAATATTCATTGATTTTTGCCATTGAAAAACGTCCAGAAATGTTTGAAGCTACTGACTGAATGAAAGGAGCTGGCATCTCACTCTCTTTGAATCTTCTTTATCATGCTAGGATTAACAGGAAAAAGCTAAAAATTTCAGAATTGCACCTTGCAATGTGGAGATATTACTGTTTGTGCATTTACAATATTCATTGATTTTTGCCATTGAAAAACATGTTTTTCATATACCAGAAATGTTTGAAGCTACTGACTGAATGAAAGGAGCTGGCATCTCACTCTCTTTGAATCTTCTTTATCATGCTAGGATTAGCAGGAAAAAGCAAAAAATTTCAGAATTGCACTTTGCAATGTGGAGATATTACTGTTTGTGCATTTACAATATTTATTGATTTTTGCCATTGAAAAACATGTTTTTCATATACCAGAAATGTTTGAAGGTACTGACTGAATGAAAGGAGCTGTGGCATCTCACTCTCTTTGAATCTTCTTTATCATGCTAGGATTAACAGGAAAAAGCAAAAAATTTCAGAATTGAACCTTGCAATGTGGAGATATTACTGTTTGTGCATTTACAATATTCATTGATTTTTGCCATTGAAAAACATGTTTTTCATATACCAGAAATGTTTGAAGCTACTGACTGAATGAAAGGAGCTGTGGCATCTCACTCTCTTTGAATCTTCTTTATCATGCTAGGATTAACAGGAAAAAGCAAAAAATTTCAGAATTGCACCTTGCAATGTGGAGATATTACTGTTTGTGCATTTACAATATTCATTGATTTTTGCCATTGAAAAACATGTTTTTCATATACCAGAAATGTTTGAAGCTACTGACTGAATGAAAGGAGCTGGCATCTCACTCTCTTTGAATCTTCTTTATCATGCTAGGATTAACAGGAAAAAGCAAAAAATTTCAGAATTGCACCTTGCAATGTGGAGATATTACTGTTTGTGCATTTACAATATTCATTGATTTTTGCCATTGAAAAACGTCCAGAAATGTTTGAAGCTACTGACTGAATGAAAGGAGCTGGCATCTCACTCTCTTTGAATCTTCTTTATCATGCTAGGATTAGCAGGAAAAAGCAAAAAATTTCAGAATTGCACCTTGCAATGTGGAGATATTACTGTTTGTGCATTTACAATATTCATTGATTTTTGCCATTGAAAAACATGTTTTTCATATACCAGAAATGTTTGAAGCTACTGACTGAATGAAAGGAGCTGGCATCTCACTCTCTTTGAATCTTCTTTATCATGCTAGGATTAGCAGGAAAAAGCAAAAAATTTCAGAATTGCACCTTGCAATGTGGAGATATTACTGTTTGTGCATTTACAATATTCATTGATTTTTGCCATTGAAAAACGTCCAGAAATGTTTGAAGCTACTGACAATGAAAGGAGCTGGCATCTCACTCTCTTTGAATCTTCTTTATCATGCTAGGATTAGCAGGAAAAAGCAAAAAATTTCAGAATTGCACCTTGCAATGTGGAGATATTACTGTTTGTGCATTTACAATATTCATTGATTTTTGCCATTGAAAAACATGTTTTTCATATACCAGAAATGTTTGAAGCTACTGACTGAATGAAAGGAGCTGGCATCTCACTCTCTTTGAATCTTCTTTATCATGCTAGGATTAACAGGAAAAAGCAAAAAATTTCAGAATTGCACCTTGCAATGTGGAGATATTACTGTTTGTGCATTTACAATATTCATTGATTTTTGCCATTGAAAAACATGTTTTTCATATACCAGAAATGTTTGAAGCTACTGACTGAATGAAAGGAGCTGGCATCTCACTCTCTTTGAATCTTCTTTATCATGCTAGGATTAACAGGAAAAAGCAAAAAATTTCAGAATTGCACCTTGCAATGTGGAGATATTACTGTTTGTGCATTTACAATATTCATTGATTTTTGCCATTGAAAAACATGTTTTTCATATACCAGAAATGTTTGAAGCTACTGACTGAATGAAAGGAGCTGGCATCTCACTCTCTTTGAATCTTCTTTATCATGCTAGGATTAACAGGAAAAAGCAAAAAATTTCAGAATTGCACCTTGCAATGTGGAGATATTACTGTTTGTGCATTTACAATATTCATTGATTTTTGCCATTGAAAAACGTCCAGAAATGTTTGAAGCTACTGACTGAATGAAAGGAGCTGGCATCTCACTCTCTTTGAATCTTCTTTATCATGCTAGGATTAGCAGGAAAAAGCAAAAAATTTCAGAATTGCACCTTGCAATGTGGAGATATTACTGTTTGTGCATTTACAATATTCATTGATTTTTGCCATTGAAAAACATGTTTTTCATATACCAGAAATGTTTGAAGCTACTGACTGAATGAAAGGAGCTGGCATCTCACTCTCTTTGAATCTTCTTTATCATGCTAGGATTAGCAGGAAAAAGCAAAAAATTTCAGAATTGCACCTTGCAATGTGGAGATATTACTGTTTGTGCATTTACAATATTCATTGATTTTTGCCATTGAAAAACGTCCAGAAATGTTTGAAGCTACTGACTGAATGAAAGGAGCTGGCATCTCACTCTCTTTGAATCTTCTTTATCATGCTAGGATTAGCAGGAAAAAGCAAAAAATTTCAGAATTGCACCTTGCAATGTGGAGATATTACTGTTTGTGCATTTACAATATTCATTGATTTTTGCCATTGAAAAACATGTTTTTCATATACCAGAAATGTTTGAAGCTACTGACTGAATGAAAGGAGCTGGCATCTCACTCTCTTTGAATCTTCTTTATCATGCTAGGATTAACAGGAAAAAGCAAAAAATTTCAGAATTGCACCTTGCAATGTGGAGATATTACTGTTTGTGCATTTACAATATTCATTGATTTTTGCCATTGAAAAACATGTTTTTCATATACCAGAAATGTTTGAAGCTACTGACTGAATGAAAGGAGCTGGCATCTCACTCTCTTTGAATCTTCTTTATCATGCTAGGATTAACAGGAAAAAGCAAAAAATTTCAGAATTGCACCTTGCAATGTGGAGATATTACTGTTTGTGCATTTACAATATTCATTGATTTTTGCCATTGAAAAACATGTTTTTCATATACCAGAAATGTTTGAAGCTACTGACTGAATGAAAGGAGCTGGCATCTCACTCTCTTTGAATCTTCTTTATCATGCTAGGATTAACAGGAAAAAGCAAAAAATTTCAGAATTGCACCTTGCAATGTGGAGATATTACTGTTTGTGCATTTACAATATTCATTGATTTTTGCCATTGAAAAACGTCCAGAAATGTTTGAAGCTACTGACTGAATGAAAGGAGCTGGCATCTCACTCTCTTTGAATCTTCTTTATCATGCTAGGATTAACAGGAAAAAGCTAAAAATTTCAGAATTGCACCTTGCAATGTGGAGATATTACTGTTTGTGCATTTACAATATTCATTGATTTTTGCCATTGAAAAACATGTTTTTCATATACCAGAAATGTTTGAAGCTACTGACTGAATGAAAGGAGCTGGCATCTCACTCTCTTTGAATCTTCTTTATCATGCTAGGATTAGCAGGAAAAAGCAAAAAATTTCAGAATTGCACCTTGCAATGTGGAGATATTACTGTTTGTGCATTTACAATATTCATTGATTTTTGCCATTGAAAAACATGTTTTTCATATACCAGAAATGTTTGAAGCTACTGACTGAATGAAAGGAGCTGGCATCTCACTCTCTTTGAATCTTCTTTATCATGCTAGGATTAGCAGGAAAAAGCAAAAAATTTCAGAATTGCACCTTGCAATGTGGAGATATTACTGTTTGTGCATTTACAATATTCATTGATTTTTGCCATTGAAAAACATGTTTTTCATATACCAGAAATGTTTGAAGCTACTGACTGAATGAAAGGAGCTGGCATCTCACTCTCTTTGAATCTTCTTTATCATGCTAGGATTAACAGGAAAAAGCAAAAAATTTCAGAATTGCACCTTGCAATGTGGAGATATTACTGTTTGTGCATTTACAATATTCATTGATTTTTGCCATTGAAAAACGTCCAGAAATGTTTGAAGCTACTGACAATGAAAGGAGCTGGCATCTCACTCTCTTTGAATCTTCTTTATCATGCTAGGATTAGCAGGAAAAAGCAAAAAATTTCAGAATTGCACCTTGCAATGTGGAGATATTACTGTTTGTGCATTTACAATATTCATTGATTTTTGCCATTGAAAAACATGTTTTTCATATACCAGAAATGTTTGAAGCTACTGACTGAATGAAAGGAGCTGGCATCTCACTCTCTTTGAATCTTCTTTATGATGCTAGGATTAACAGGAAAAAGCAAAAAATTTCAGAATTGCACCTTGCAATGTGGAGATATTACTGTTTGTGCATTTACAATATTCATTGATTTTTGCCATTGAAAAACATGTTTTTCATATACCAGAAATGTTTGAAGCTACTGACTGAATGAAAGGAGCTGGCATCTCACTCTCTTTGAATCTTCTTTATCATGCTAGGATTAACAGGAAAAAGCAAAAAATTTCAGAATTGCACCTTGCAATGTGGAGATATTACTGTTTGTGCATTTACAATATTCATTGATTTTTGCCATTGAAAAACGTCCAGAAATGTTTGAAGCTACTGACTGAATGAAAGGAGCTGGCATCTCACTCTCTTTGAATCTTCTTTATCATGCTAGGATTAGCAGGAAAAAGCAAAAAATTTCTGAATTGCACCTTGCAATGTGGAGATATTACTGTTTGTGCATTTACAATATTCATTGATTTTTGCCATTGAAAAACATGTTTTTCATATACCAGAAATGTTTGAAGCTACTGACTGAATGAAAGGAGCTGGCATCTCACTCTCTTTGAATCTTCTTTATCATGCTAGGATTAGCAGGAAAAAGCAAAAAATTTCAGAATTGCACCTTGCAATGTGGAGATATTACTGTTTGTGCATTTACAATATTCATTGATTTTTGCCATTGAAAAACATGTTTTTCATATACCAGAAATGTTTGAAGCTACTGACTGAATGAAAGGAGCTGGCATCTCACTCTCTTTGAATCTTCTTTATCATGCTAGGATTAACAGGAAAAAGCAAAAAATTTCAGAATTGCACCTTGCAATGTGGAGATATTACTGTTTGTGCATTTACAATATTCATTGATTTTTGCCATTAAAAAACATGTTTTTCATATACCAGAAATGTTTGAAGCTACTGACTGAATGAAAGGAGCTGGCATCTCACTCTCTTTGAATCTTCTTTATCATGCTAGGATTAGCAGGAAAAAGCAAAAAATTTCAGAATTGCACCTTGCAATGTGGAGATATTACTGTTTGTGCATTTACAATATTCATTGATTTTTGCCATTGAAAAACATGTTTTTCATATACCAGAAATGTTTGAAGCTACTGACTGAATGAAAGGAGCTGGCATCTCACTCTCTTTGAATCTTCTTTATCATGCTAGGATTAGCAGGAAAAAGCAAAAAATTTCAGAATTGCACCTTGCAATGTGGAGATATTACTGTTTGTGCATTTACAATATTCATTGATTTTTGCCATTGAAAAACATGTTTTTCATATACCAGAAATGTTTGAAGCTACTGACTGAATGAAAGGAGCTGGCATCTCCCTCTCTTTGAATCTTCTTTATCATGCTAGGATTAACAGGAAAAAGCAAAAAATTTCAGAATTGCACCTTGCAATGTGGAGATATTACTGTTTGTGCATTTACAATATTCATTGATTTTTGCCATTGAAAAACGTCCAGAAATGTTTGAAGCTACTGACTGAATGAAAGGAGCTGGCATCTCACTCTCTTTGAATCTTCTTTATCATGCTAGGATTAGCAGGAAAAAGCAAAAAATTTCAGAATTGCACCTTGCAATGTGGAGATATTACTGTTTGTGCATTTACAATATTCATTGATTTTTGCCATTGAAAAACATGTTTTTCATATACCAGAAATGTTTGAAGCTACTGACTGAATGAAAGGAGCTGGCATCTCACTCTCTTGGAATCTTCTTTATCATGCTAGGATTAACAGGAAAAAGCAAAAAATTTCAGAATTGCACCTTGCAATGTGGAGATATTACTGTTTGTGCATTTACAATATTCATTGATTTTTGCCATTGAAAAACGTCCAGAAATGTTTGAAGCTACTGACTGAATGAAAGGAGCTGGCATCTCACTCTCTTTGAATCTTCTTTATCATGCTAGGATTAACAGGAAAAAGCTAAAAATTTCAGAATTGCACCTTGCAATGTGGAGATATTACTGTTTGTGCATTTACAATATTCATTGATTTTTGCCATTGAAAAACATGTTTTTCATATACCAGAAATGTTTGAAGCTACTGACTGAATGAAAGGAGCTGGCATCTCACTCTCTTTGAATCTTCTTTATCATGCTAGGATTAGCAGGAAAAAGCAAAAAATTTCAGAATTGCACCTTGCAATGTGGAGATATTACTGTTTGTGCATTTACAATATTCATTGATTTTTGCCATTGAAAAACATGTTTTTCATATACCAGAAATGTTTGAAGCTACTGACTGAATGAAAGGAGCTGGCATCTCACTCTCTTTGAATCTTCTTTATCATGCTAGGATTAGCAGGAAAAAGCAAAAAATTTCAGAATTGCACCTTGCAATGTGGAGATATTACTGTTTGTGCATTTACAATATTCATTGATTTTTGCCATTGAAAAACATGTTTTTCATATACCAGAAATGTTTGAAGCTACTGACTGAATGAAAGGAGCTGGCATCTCACTCTCTTTGAATCTTCTTTATCATGCTAGGATTAACAGGAAAATGCAAAAAATTTCAGAATTGCACCTTGCAATGTGGAGATATTACTGTTTGTGCATTTACAATATTCATTGATTTTTGCCATTGAAAAACGTCCAGAAATGTTTGAAGCTACTGACAATGAAAGGAGCTGGCATCTCACTCTCTTTGAATCTTCTTTATCATGCTAGGATTAGCAGGAAAAAGCAAAAAATTTCAGAATTGCACCTTGCAATGTGGAGATATTACTGTTTGTGCATTTACAATATTCATTGATTTTTGCCATTGAAAAACATGTTTTTCATATACCAGAAATGTTTGAAGCTACTGACTGAATGAAAGGAGCTGGCATCTCACTCTCTTTGAATCTTCTTTATCATGCTAGGATTAACAGGAAAAAGCTAAAAATTTCAGAATTGCACCTTGCAATGTGGAGATATTACTGTTTGTGCATTTACAATATTCATTGATTTTTGCCATTGAAAAACATGTTTTTCATATACCAGAAATGTTTGAAGCTACTGACTGAATGAAAGGAGCTGGCATCTCACTCTCTTTGAATCTTCTTTATCATGCTAGGATTAACAGGAAAAAGCAAAAAATTTCAGAATTGCACCTTGCAATGTGGAGATATTACTGTTTGTGCATTTACAATATTCATTGATTTTTGCCATTGAAAAACGTCCAGAAATGTTTGAAGCTACTGACTGAATGAAAGGAGCTGGCATCTCACTCTCTTTGAATCTTCTTTATCATGCTAGGATTAGCAGGAAAAAGCAAAAAATTTCTGAATTGCACCTTGCAATGTGGAGATATTACTGTTTGTGCATTTACAATATTCATTGATTTTTGCCATTGAAAAACATGTTTTTCATATACCAGAAATGTTTGAAGCTACTGACTGAATGAAAGGAGCTGGCATCTCACTCTCTTTGAATCTTCTTTATCATGCTAGGATTAGCAGGAAAAAGCAAAAAATTTCAGAATTGCACCTTGCAATGTGGAGATATTACTGTTTGTGCATTTACAATATTCATTGATTTTTGCCATTGAAAAACATGTTTTTCATATACCAGAAATGTTTGAAGCTACTGACTGAATGAAAGGAGCTGGCATCTCACTCTCTTTGAATCTTCTTTATCATGCTAGGATTAACAGGAAAAAGCAAAAAATTTCAGAATTGCACCTTGCAATGTGGAGATATTACTGTTTGTGCATTTACAATATTCATTGATTTTTGCCATTGAAAAACATGTTTTTCATATACCAGAAATGTTTGAAGCTACTGACTGAATGAAAGGAGCTGGCATCTCACTCTCTTTGAATCTTCTTTATCATGCTAGGATTAGCAGGAAAAAGCAAAAAATTTCAGAATTGCACCTTGCAATGTGGAGATATTACTGTTTGTGCATTTACAATATTCATTGATTTTTGCCATTGAAAAACATGTTTTTCATATACCAGAAATGTTTGAAGCTACTGACTGAATGAAAGGAGCTGGCATCTCACTCTCTTTGAATCTTCTTTATCATGCTAGGATTAGCAGGAAAAAGCAAAAAATTTCAGAATTGCACCTTGCAATGTGGAGATATTACTGTTTGTGCATTTACAATATTCATTGATTTTTGCCATTGAAAAACATGTTTTTCATATACCAGAAATGTTTGAAGCTACTGACTGAATGAAAGGAGCTGGCATCTCCCTCTCTTTGAATCTTCTTTATCATGCTAGGATTAACAGGAAAAAGCAAAAAATTTCAGAATTGCACCTTGCAATGTGGAGATATTACTGTTTGTGCATTTACAATATTCATTGATTTTTGCCATTGAAAAACGTCCAGAAATGTTTGAAGCTACTGACTGAATGAAAGGAGCTGGCATCTCACTCTCTTTGAATCTTCTTTATCATGCTAGGATTAGCAGGAAAAAGCAAAAAATTTCAGAATTGCACCTTGCAATGTGGAGATATTACTGTTTGTGCATTTACAATATTCATTGATTTTTGCCATTGAAAAACATCATGTTATTCATATACCAGAAATGTTTGAAGCTACTGACTGAATGAAAGGAGCTGGCAACTCACTCTCTTTGAATCTTCTTTATCATGCTAGGATTAACAGGAAAAAGCAAAAAATTTCAGAATTGCACCTTGCAATGTGGAGATATTACTGTTTGTGCATTTACAATATTCATTGATTTTTGCCATTGAAAAACGTCCAGAAATGTTTGAAGCTACTGACTGAATGAAAGGAGCTGGCATCTCACTCTCTTTGAATCTTCTTTATCATGCTAGGATTAGCAGGAAAAAGCAAAAAATTTCAGAATTGCACCTTGCAATGTGGAGATATTACTGTTTGTGCATTTACAATATTCATTGATTTTTGCCATTGAAAAACATGTTTTTCATATACCAGAAATGTTTGAAGCTACTGACTGAATGAAAGGAGCTGGCATCTCACTCTCTTTGAATCTTCTTTATCATGCTAGGATTAGCAGGAAAAAGCAAAAAATTTCAGAATTGCACCTTGCAATGTGGAGATATTACTGTTTGTGCATTTACAATATTCATTGATTTTTGCCATTGAAAAACATGTTTTTCATATACCAGAAATGTTTGAAGCTACTGACTGAATGAAAGGAGCTGGCATCTCACTCTCTTGGAATCTTCTTTATCATGCTAGGATTAACAGGAAAAAGCAAAAAATTTCAGAATTGCACCTTGCAATGTGGAGATATTACTGTTTGTGCATTTACAATATTCATTGATTTTTGCCATTGAAAAACGTCCAGAAATGTTTGAAGCTACTGACTGAATGAAAGGAGCTGGCATCTCACTCTCTTTGAATCTTCTTTATCATGCTAGGATTAACAGGAAAAAGCTAAAAATTTCAGAATTGCACCTTGCAATGTGGAGATATTACTGTTTGTGCATTTACAATATTCATTGATTTTTGCCATTGAAAAACATGTTTTTCATATACCAGAAATGTTTGAAGCTACTGACTGAATGAAAAGAGCTGGCATCTCACTCTCTTTGAATCTTCTTTATCATGCTAGGATTAACAGGAAAAAGCAAAAAATTTCAGAATTGCACCTTGCAATGTGGAGATATTACTGTTTGTGCATTTACAATATTCATTGATTTTTGCCATTGAAAAACATGTTTTTCATATACCAGAAATGTTTGAAGCTACTGACTGAATGAAAGGAGCTGGCATCTCACTCTCTTTGAATCTTCTTTATCATGCTAGGATTAGCAGGAAAAAGCAAAAAATTTCAGAATTGCACCTTGCAATGTGGAGATATTACTGTTTGTGCATTTACAATATTCATTGATTTTTGCCATTGAAAAACATCATGTTATTCATATACCAGAAATGTTTGAAGCTACTGACTGAATGAAAGGAGCTGGCATCTCACTCTCTTTGAATCTTCTTTATCATGCTAGGATTAACAGGAAAAAGCAAAAAATTTCAGAATTGCACCTTGCAATGTGGAGATATTACTGTTTGTGCATTTACAATATTCATTGATTTTTGCCATTGAAAAACGTCCAGAAATGTTTGAAGCTACTGACTGAATGAAAGGAGCTGGCATCTCACTCTCTTTGAATCTTCTTTATCATGCTAGGATTAGCAGGAAAAAGCAAAAAATTTCAGAATTGCACCTTGCAATGTGGAGATATTACTGTTTGTGCATTTACAATATTCATTGATTTTTGCCATTGAAAAACATGTTTTTCATATACCAGAAATGTTTGAAGCTACTGACTGAATGAAAGGAGCTGGCATCTCACTCTCTTTGAATCTTCTTTATCATGCTAGGATTAGCAGGAAAAAGCAAAAAATTTCAGAATTGCACCTTGCAATGTGGAGATATTACTGTTTGTGCATTTACAATATTCATTGATTTTTGCCATTGAAAAACATGTTTTTCATATACCAGAAATGTTTGAAGCTACTGACTGAATGAAAGGAGCTGGCATCTCACTCTCTTGGAATCTTCTTTATCATGCTAGGATTAACAGGAAAAAGCAAAAAATTTCAGAATTGCACCTTGCAATGTGGAGATATTACTGTTTGTGCATTTACAATATTCATTGATTTTTGCCATTGAAAAACGTCCAGAAATGTTTGAAGCTACTGACTGAATGAAAGGAGCTGGCATCTCACTCTCTTTGAATCTTCTTTATCATGCTAGGATTAACAGGAAAAAGCTAAAAATTTCAGAATTGCACCTTGCAATGTGGAGATATTACTGTTTGTGCATTTACAATATTCATTGATTTTTGCCATTGAAAAACATGTTTTTCATATACCAGAAATGTTTGAAGCTACTGACTGAATGAAAGGAGCTGGCATCTCACTCTCTTTGAATCTTCTTTATCATGCTAGGATTAGCAGGAAAAAGCAAAAAATTTCAGAATTGCACCTTGCAATGTGGAGATATTACTGTTTGTGCATTTACAATATTCATTGATTTTTGCCATTGAAAAACATGTTTTTCATATACCAGAAATGTTTGAAGCTACTGACTGAATGAAAGGAGCTGGCATCTCACTCTCTTTGAATCTTCTTTATCATGCTAGGATTAGCAGGAAAAAGCAAAAAATTTCAGAATTGCACCTTGCAATGTGGAGATATTACTGTTTGTGCATTTACAATATTCATTGATTTTTGCCATTGAAAAACATGTTTTTCATATACCAGAAATGTTTGAAGCTACTGACTGAATGAAAGGAGCTGGCATCTCACTCTCTTTGAATCTTCTTTATCATGCTAGGATTAACAGGAAAAAGCAAAAAATTTCAGAATTGCACCTTGCAATGTGGAGATATTACTGTTTGTGCATTTACAATATTCATTGATTTTTGCCATTGAAAAACGTCCAGAAATGTTTGAAGCTACTGACAATGAAAGGAGCTGGCATCTCACTCTCTTTGAATCTTCTTTATCATGCTAGGATTAGCAGGAAAAAGCAAAAAATTTCAGAATTGCACCTTGCAATGTGGAGATATTACTGTTTGTGCATTTACAATATTCATTGATTTTTGCCATTGAAAAACATGTTTTTCATATACCAGAAATGTTTGAAGCTACTGACTGAATGAAAGGAGCTGGCATCTCACTCTCTTTGAATCTTCTTTATCATGCTAGGATTAGCAGGAAAAAGCAAAAAATTTCAGAATTGCACCTTGCAATGTGGAGATATTACTGTTTGTGCATTTACAATATTCATTGATTTTTGCCATTGAAAAACATGTTTTTCATATACCAGAATTGTTTGAAGCTACTGACTGAATGAAAGGAGCTGGCATCTCACTCTCTTTGAATCTTCTTTATCATGCTAGGATTAACAGGAAAAAGCAAAAAATTTCAGAATTGCACCTTGCAATGTGGAGATATTACTGTTTGTGCATTTACAATATTCATTGATTTTTGCCATTGAAAAACGTCCAGAAATGTTTGAAGCTACTGACTGAATGAAAGGAGCTGGCATCTCACTCTCTTTGAATCTTCTTTATCATGCTAGGATTAGCAGGAAAAAGCAAAAAATTTCTGAATTGCACCTTGCAATGTGGAGATATTACTGTTTGTGCATTTACAATATTCATTGATTTTTGCCATTGAAAAACATGTTTTTCATATACCAGAAATGTTTGAAGCTACTGACTGAATGAAAGGAGCTGGCATCTCACTCTCTTTGAATCTTCTTTATCATGCTAGGATTAGCAGGAAAAAGCAAAAAATTTCAGAATTGCACCTTGCAATGTGGAGATATTACTGTTTGTGCATTTACAATATTCATTGATTTTTGCCATTGAAAAACATGTTTTTCATATACCAGAAATGTTTGAAGCTACTGACTGAATGAAAGGAGCTGGCATCTCACTCTCTTTGAATCTTCTTTATCATGCTAGGATTAACAGGAAAAAGCAAAAAATTTCAGAATTGCACCTTGCAATGTGGAGATATTACTGTTTGTGCATTTACAATATTCATTGATTTTTGCCATTGAAAAACATGTTTTTCATATACCAGAAATGTTTGAAGCTACTGACTGAATGAAAGGAGCTGGCATCTCACTCTCTTTGAATCTTCTTTATCATGCTAGGATTAGCAGGAAAAAGCAAAAAATTTCAGAATTGCACCTTGCAATGTGGAGATATTACTGTTTGTGCATTTACAATATTCATTGATTTTTGCCATTGAAAAACATGTTTTTCATATACCAGAAATGTTTGAAGCTACTGACTGAATGAAAGGAGCTGGCATCTCACTCTCTTTGAATCTTCTTTATCATGCTAGGATTAGCAGGAAAAAGCAAAAAATTTCAGAATTGCACCTTGCAATGTGGAGATATTACTGTTTGTGCATTTACAATATTCATTGATTTTTGCCATTGAAAAACATGTTTTTCATATACCAGAAATGTTTGAAGCTACTGACTGAATGAAAGGAGCTGGCATCTCCCTCTCTTTGAATCTTCTTTATCATGCTAGGATTAACAGGAAAAAGCAAAAAATTTCAGAATTGCACCTTGCAATGTGGAGATATTACTGTTTGTGCATTTACAATATTCATTGATTTTTGCCATTGAAAAACGTCCAGAAATGTTTGAAGCTACTGACTGAATGAAAGGAGCTGGCATCTCACTCTCTTTGAATCTTCTTTATCATGCTAGGATTAGCAGGAAAAAGCAAAAAATTTCAGAATTGCACCTTGCAATGTGGAGATATTACTGTTTGTGCATTTACAATATTCATTGATTTTTGCCATTGAAAAACATCATGTTATTCATATACCAGAAATGTTTGAAGCTACTGACTGAATGAAAGGAGCTGGCAACTCACTCTCTTTGAATCTTCTTTATCATGCTAGGATTAACAGGAAAAAGCAAAAAATTTCAGAATTGCACCTTGCAATGTGGAGATATTACTGTTTGTGCATTTACAATATTCATTGATTTTTGCCATTGAAAAACGTCCAGAAATGTTTGAAGCTACTGACTGAATGAAAGGAGCTGGCATCTCACTCTCTTTGAATCTTCTTTATCATGCTAGGATTAGCAGGAAAAAGCAAAAAATTTCAGAATTGCACCTTGCAATGTGGAGATATTACTGTTTGTGCATTTACAATATTCATTGATTTTTGCCATTGAAAAACATGTTTTTCATATACCAGAAATGTTTGAAGCTACTGACTGAATGAAAGGAGCTGGCATCTCACTCTCTTTTAATCTTCTTTATCATGCTAGGATTAGCAGGAAAAAGCAAAAAATTTCAGAATTGCACCTTGCAATGTGGAGATATTACTGTTTGTGCATTTACAATATTCATTGATTTTTGCCATTGAAAAACATGTTTTTCATATACCAGAAATGTTTGAAGCTACTGACTGAATGAAAGGAGCTGGCATCTCACTCTCTTGGAATCTTCTTTATCATGCTAGGATTAACAGGAAAAAGCAAAAAATTTCAGAATTGCACCTTGCAATGTGGAGATATTACTGTTTGTGCATTTACAATATTCATTGATTTTTGCCATTGAAAAACGTCCAGAAATGTTTGAAGCTACTGACTGAATGAAAGGAGCTGGCATCTCACTCTCTTTGAATCTTCTTTATCATGCTAGGATTAACAGGAAAAAGCTAAAAATTTCAGAATTGCACCTTGCAATGTGGAGATATTACTGTTTGTGCATTTACAATATTCATTGATTTTTGCCATTGAAAAACATGTTTTTCATATACCAGAAATGTTTGAAGCTACTGACTGAATGAAAGGAGCTGGCATCTCACTCTCTTTGAATCTTCTTTATCATGCTAGGATTAACAGGAAAAAGCAAAAAATTTCAGAATTGCACCTTGCAATGTGGAGATATTACTGTTTGTGCATTTACAATATTCATTGATTTTTGCCATTGAAAAACATGTTTTTCATATACCAGAAATGTTTGAAGCTACTGACTGAATGAAAGGAGCTGGCATCTCACTCTCTTTGAATCTTCTTTATCATGCTAGGATTAGCAAGAAAAAGCAAAAAATTTCAGAATTGCACCTTACAATGTGGAGATATTACTGTTTGTGCATTTACAATATTCATTGATTTTTGCCATTGAAAAACATGTTTTTCATATACCAGAAATGTTTGAAGCTACTGACTGAATGAAAGGAGCTGGCATCTCACTCTCTTTGAATCTTCTTTATCATGCTAGGATTAGCAGGAAAAAGCAAAAAATTTCAGAATTGCACCTTGCAATGTGGAGATATTACTGTTTTTCCATTTACAATATTCATTGATTTTTGCCATTGAAAAACATGTTTTTCATATACCAGAAATGTTTGAAGCTACTGACTGAATGAAAGGAGCTGGCATCTCACTCTCTTGGAATCTTCTTTATCATGCTAGGATTAACAGGAAAAAGCAAAAAATTTCAGAATTGCACCTTGCAATGTGGAGATATTACTGTTTGTGCATTTACAATATTCATTGATTTTTGCCATTGAAAAACGTCCAGAAATGTTTGAAGCTACTGACTGAATGAAAGGAGCTGGCATCTCACTCTCTTTGAATCTTCTTTATCATGCTAGGATTAACAGGAAAAAGCTAAATATTTCAGAATTGCACCTTGCAATGTGGAGATATTACTGTTTGTGCATTTACAATATTCATTGATTTTTGCCATTGAAAAACATGTTTTTCATATACCAGAAATGTTTGAAGCTACTGACTGAATGAAAGGAGCTGGCATCTCACTCTCTTTGAATCTTCTTTATCATGCTAGGATTAACAGGAAAAAGCTAAAAATTTCAGAATTGCACCTTGCAATGTGGAGATATTACTGTTTGTGCATTTACAATATTCATTGATTTTTGCCATTGAAAAACATGTTTTTCATATACCAGAAATGTTTGAAGCTACTGACTGAATGAAAGGAGCTGGCATCTCACTCTCTTTGAATTTTCTTTATCATGCTAGGATTAACAGGAAAAAGCAAAAAATTTCAGAATTGCACCTTGCAATGTGGAGATATTACTGTTTGTGCATTTACAATATTCATTGATTTTTGCCATTGAAAAACGTCCAGAAATGTTTGAAGCTACTGACTGAATGAAAGGAGCTGGCATCTCACTCTCTTTGAATCTTCTTTATCATGCTAGGATTAGCAGGAAAAAGCAAAAAATTTCTAAATTGCATCTTGCAATGTGGAGATATTACTGTTTGTGCATTTACAATATTCATTGATTTTTGCCATTGAAAAACATGTTTTTCATATACCAGAAATGTTTGAAGCTACTGACTGAATGAAAGGAGCTGGCATCTCACTCTCTTTGAATCTTCTTTATCATGCTAGGATTAGCAGGAAAAAGCAAAAAATTTCAGAATTGCACCTTGCAATGTGGAGATATTACTGTTTGTGCATTTACAATATTCATTGATTTTTGCCATTGAAAAACATGTTTTTCATATACCAGAAATGTTTGAAGCTACTGACTGAATGAAAGGAGCTGGCATCTCACTCTCTTTGAATCTTCTTTATCATGCTAGGATTAACAGGAAAAAGCAAAAAATTTCAGAATTGCACCTTGCAATGTGGAGATATTACTGTTTGTGCATTTACAATATTCATTGATTTTTGCCATTGAAAAACGTCCAGAAATGTTTGAAGCTACTGACTGAATGAAAGGAGCTGGCATCTCACTCTCTTTGAATCTTCTTTATCATGCTAGGATTAGCAGGAAAAAGCAAAAAATTTCAGAATTGCACCTTGCAATGTGGAGATATTACTGTTTGTGCATTTACAATATTCATTGATTTTTGCCATTGAAAAACATGTTTTTCATATACCAGAAATGTTTGAAGCTACTGACAATGAAAGGAGCTGGCATCTCACTCTCTTTAAATCTTCTTTTTCATGCTAGGATTAACAGGAAAAAGCAAAAAATTTCAGAATTGCACCTTGCAATGTGGAGATATTACTGTTTGTGCATTTACAATATTCATTGATTTTTGCCATTGAAAAACGTCCAGAAATGTTTGAAGCTACTGACTGAATGAAAGGAGCTGGCATCTCACTCTCTTTGAATCTTCTTTATCATGCTAGGATTAGCAGGAAAAAGCAAAAAATTTCAGAATTGCACCTTGCAATGTGGAGATATTACTGTTTGTGCATTTACAATATTCATTGATTTTTGCCATTGAAAAACATCATGTTATTCATATACCAGAAATGTTTGAAGCTACTGACTGAATGAAAGGAGCTGGCATCTCACTCTCTTTGAATCTTCTTTATCATGCTAGGATTAACAGGAAAAAGCAAAAAATTTCAGAATTGCACCTTGCAATGTGGAGATATTACTGTTTGTGCATTTACAATATTCATTGATTTTTGCCATTGAAAAACGTCCAGAAATGTTTGAAGCTACTGACTGAATGAAAGGAGCTGGCATCTCACTCTCTTTGAATCTTCTTTATCATGCTAGGATTAGCAGGAAAAAGCAAAAAATTTCAGAATTGCACCTTGCAATGTGGAGATATTACTGTTTGTGCATTTACAATATTCATTGATTTTTGCCATTGAAAAACATGTTTTTCATATACCAGAAATGTTTGAAGCTACTGACTGAATGAAAGGAGCTGTGGCATCTCACTCTCTTTGAATCTTCTTTATCATGCTAGGATTAACAGGAAAAAGCAAAAAATTTCAGAATTGCACCTTGCAATGTGGAGATATTACTGTTTGTGCATTTACAATATTCATTGATTTTTGCCATTGAAAAACATGTTTTTCATATACCAGAAATGTTTGAAGCTACTGACTGAATGAAAGGAGCTGTGGCATCTCACTCTCTTGGAATCTTCTTTTTCATGCTAGGATTAACAGGAAAAAGCAAAAAATTTCAGAATTGCACCTTGCAATGTGGAGATATTACTGTTTGTGCATTTACAATATTCATTGATTTTTGCCATTGAAAAACGTCCAGAAATGTTTGAAGCTACTGACTGAATGAAAGGAGCTGGCATCTCACTCTCTTTGAATCCTCTTTATCATGCTAGGATTAACAGGAAAAAGCTAAAAATTTCAGAATTGCACCTTGCAATGTGGAGATATTACTGTTTGTGCATTTACAATATTCATTGATTTTTGCCATTGAAAAACATGTTTTTCATATACCAGAAATGTTTGAAGCTACTGACTGAATGAAAGGAGCTGGCATCTCACTCTCTTTGAATCTTCTTTATCATGCTAGGATTAACAGGAAAAAGCTAAAAATTTCAGAATTGCACCTTGCAATGTGGAGATATTACTGTTTGTGCATTTACAATATTCATTGATTTTTGCCATTGAAAAACATGTTTTTCATATACCAGAAATGTTTGAAGCTACTGACTGAATGAAAGGAGCTGGCATCTCACTCTCTTTGAATCTTCTTTATCATGCTAGGATTAACAGGAAAAAGCAAAAAATTTCAGAATTGCACCTTGCAATGTGGAGATATTACTGTTTGTGCATTTACAATATTCATTGATTTTTGCCATTGAAAAACGTCCAGAAATGTTTGAAGCTACTGACTGAATGAAAGGAGCTGGCATCTCACTCTCTTTGAATCTTCTTTATCATGCTAGGATTAGCAGGAAAAAGCAAAAAATTTCTAAATTGCACCTTGCAATGTGGAGATATTACTGTTTGTGCATTTACAATATTCATTGATTTTTGCCATTGAAAAACATGTTTTTCATATACCAGAAATGTTTGAAGCTACTGACTGAATGAAAGGAGCTGGCATCTCACTCTCTTTGAATCTTCTTTATCATGCTAGGATTAGCAGGAAAAAGCAAAAAATTTCAGAATTGCACCTTGCAATGTGGAGATATTACTGTTTGTGCATTTACAATATTCATTGATTTTTGCCATTGAAAAACATGTTTTTCATATACCAGAAATGTTTGAAGCTACTGACAATGAAAGGAGCTGGCATCTCACTCTCTTTAAATCTTCTTTATCATGCTAGGATTAACAGGAAAAAGCAAAAAATTTCAGAATTGCACCTTGCAATGTGGAGATATTACTGTTTGTGCATTTACAATATTCATTGATTTTTGCCATTGAAAAACGTCCAGAAATGTTTGAAGCTACTGACTGAATGAAAGGAGCTGGCATCTCACTCTCTTTGAATCTTCTTTATCATGCTAGGATTAGCAGGAAAAAGCAAAAAATTTCAGAATTGCACCTTGCAATGTGGAGATATTACTGTTTGTGCATTTACAATATTCATTGATTTTTGCCATTGAAAAACATCATCTTATTCATATACCAGAAATGTTTGAAGCTACTGACTGAATGAAAGGAGCTGGCATCTCACTCTCTTTGAATCTTCTTTATCATGCTAGGATTAACAGGAAAAAGCAAAAAATTTCAGAATTGCACCTTGCAATGTGGAGATATTACTGTTTGTGCATTTACAATATTCATTGATTTTTGCCATTGAAAAACGTCCAGAAATGTTTGAAGCTACTGACTGAATGAAAGGAGCTGGCATCTCACTCTCTTTGAATCTTCTTTATCATGCTAGGATTAGCAGGAAAAAGCAAAAAATTTCAGAATTGCACCTTGCAATGTGGAGATATTACTGTTTGTGCATTTACAATATTCATTGATTTTTGCCATTGAAAAACATGTTTTTCATATACCAGAAATGTTTGAAGCTACTGACTGAATGAAAGGAGCTGTGGCATCTCACTCTCTTTGAATCTTCTTTATCATGCTAGGATTAACAGGAAAAAGCAAAAAATTTCAGAATTGCACCTTGCAATGTGGAGATATTACTGTTTGTGCATTTACAATATTCATTGATTTTTGCCATTGAAAAACATGTTTTTCATATACCAGAAATGTTTGAAGCTACTGACTGAATGAAAGGAGCTGTGGCATCTCACTCTCTTTGAATCTTCTTTTTCATGCTAGGATTAACAGGAAAAAGCAAAAAATTTCAGAATTGCACCTTGCAATGTGGAGATATTACTGTTTGTGCATTTACAATATTCATTGATTTTTGCCATTGAAAAACATGTTTTTCATATACCAGAAATGTTTGAAGCTACTGACTGAATGAAAGGAGCTGGCATCTCACTCTCTTTGAATCTTCTTTATCATGCTAGGATTAGCAGGAAAAAGCAAAAAATTTCAGAATTGCACCTTGCAATGTGGAGATATTACTGTTTGTGCATTTACAATATTCATTGATTTTTGCCATTGAAAAACGTCCAGAAATGTTTGAAGCTACTGACTGAATGAAAGGAGCTGGCATCTCACTCTCTTTGAATCTTCTTTATCATGCTAGGATTAGCAGGAAAAAACAAAAAATTTCAGAATTGCACCTTGCAATGTGGAGATATTACTGTTTGTGCATTTACAATATTCATTGATTTTTGCCATTGAAAAACATGTTTTTCATATACCAGAAATGTTTGAAGCTACTGACTGAATGAAAGGAGCTGGCATCTCACTCTCTTTGAATCTTCTTTATCATGCTAGGATTAGCAGGAAAAAGCAAAAAATTTCAGAATTGCACCTTGCAATGTGGAGATATTACTGTTTGTGCATTTACAATATTCATTGATTTTTGCCATTGAAAAACGTCCAGAAATGTTTGAAGCTACTGACTGAATGAAAGGAGCTGGCATCTCACTCTCTTTGAATCTTCTTTATCATGCTAGGATTAGCAGGAAAAAGCAAAAAATTTCAGAATTGCACCTTGCAATGTGGAGATATTACTGTTTGTGCATTTACAATATTCATTGATTTTTGCCATTGAAAAACATGTTTTTCATATACCAGAAATGTTTGAAGCTACTGACTGAATGAAAGGAGCTGGCATCTCACTCTCTTTGAATCTTCTTTATCATGCTAGGATTAACAGGAAAAAGCAAAAAATTTCAGAATTGCACCTTGCAATGTGGAGATATTACTGTTTGTGCATTTACAATATTCATTGATATTTGCCATTGAAAAACATGTTTTTCATATACCAGAAATGTTTGAAGCTACTGACTGAATGAAAGGAGCTGGCATCTCACTCTCTTTGAATCTTCTTTATCATGCTAGGATTAACAGGAAAAAGCAAAAAATTTCAGAATTGCACCTTGCAATGTGGAGATATTACTGTTTGTGCATTTACAATATTCATTGATTTTTGCCATTGAAAAACGTCCAGAAATGTTTGAAGCTACTGACTGAATGAAAGGAGC
This sequence comes from Phyllobates terribilis, assembly GCF_046119375.1. Classification (NCBI taxonomy): domain Eukaryota; kingdom Metazoa; phylum Chordata; class Amphibia; order Anura; family Dendrobatidae; genus Phyllobates; species Phyllobates terribilis. The sequence goes on from NW_027364852.1 coordinate 21,087, forward strand.
TGGCATCTCACTCTCTTTGAATCTTCTTTATCATGCTAGGATTAACAGGAAAAAGCTAAAAATTTCAGAATTGCACCTTGCAATGTGGAGATATTACTGTTTGTGCAATTACAATATTCATTGATTTTTGCCATTGAAAAACATGTTTTTCATATACCAGAAATGTTTGAAGCTACTGACTGAATGAAAGGAGCTGGCATCTCACTCTCTTTGAATCTTCTTTATCATGCTAGGATTAGCAGGAAAAAGCAAAAAATTTCAGAATTGCACATTGCAATGTGGAGATATTACTGTTTGTGCATTTACAATATTCATTGATTTTTGCCATTGAAAAACATGTTTTTCATATACCAGAAATGTTTGAAGCTACTGACTGAATGAAAGGAGCTGGCATCTCACTCTCTTTGAATCTTCTTTATCATGCTAGGATTAACAGGAAAAAGCAAAAAATTTCAGAATTGCACCTTGCAATGTGGAGATATTACTGTTTGTGCATTTACAATATTCATTGATTTTTGCCATTGAAAAACGTCCAGAAATGTTTGAAGCTACTGACAATGAAAGGAGCTGGCATCTCACTCTCTTTGAATCTTCTTTATCATGCTAGGATTAGCAGGAAAAAGCACAAAATTTCAGAATTGCACCTTGCAATGTGGAGATATTACTGTTTGTGCATTTACAATATTCATTGATTTTTGCCATTGAAAAACATGTTTTTCATATACCAGAAATGTTTGAAGCTACTGACTGAATGAAAGGAGCTGGCATCTCACTCTCTTTGAATCTTCTTTATCATGCTAGGATTAACAGGAAAAAGCAAAAAATTTCAGAATTGCACCTTGCAATGTGGAGATATTACTGTTTGTGCATTTACAATATTCATTGATTTTTGCCATTGAAAAACATGTTTTTCATATACCAGAAATGTTTGAAGCTACTGACTGAATGAAAGGAGCTGGCATCTCACTCTCTTTGAATCTTCTTTATCATGCTAGGATTAACAGGAAAAAGCAAAAAATTTCAGAATTGCACCTTGCAATGTGGAGATATTACTGTTTGTGCATTTACAATATTCATTGATTTTTGCCATTGAAAAACGTCCAGAAATGTTTGAAGCTACTGACTGAATGAAAGGAGCTGGCATCTCACTCTCTTTGAATCTTCTTTATCATGCTAGGATTAGCAGGAAAAAGCAAAAAATTTCTGAATTGCACCTTGCAATGTGGAGATATTACTGTTTGTGCATTTACAATATTCATTGATTTTTGCCATTGAAAAACATGTTTTTCATATACCAGAAATGTTTGAAGCTACTGACTGAATGAAAGGAGCTGGCATCTCACTCTCTTTGAATCTTCTTTATCATGCTAGGATTAGCAGGAAAAAGCAAAAAATTTCAGAATTGCACCTTGCAATGTGGAGATATTACTGTTTGTGCATTTACAATATTCATTGATTTTTGCCATTGAAAAACATGTTTTTCATATACCAGAAATGTTTGAAGCTACTGACTGAATGAAAGGAGCTGGCATCTCACTCTCTTTGAATCTTCTTTATCATGCTAGGATTAACAGGAAAAAGCAAAAAATTTCAGAATTGCACCTTGCAATGTGGAGATATTACTGTTTGTGCATTTACAATATTCATTGATTTTTGCCATTGAAAAACATGTTTTTCATATACCAGAAATGTTTGAAGCTACTGACTGAATGAAAGGAGCTGGCATCTCACTCTCTTTGAATCTTCTTTATCATGCTAGGATTAGCAGGAAAAAGCAAAAAATTTCAGAATTGCACCTTGCAATGTGGAGATATTAATGTTTGTGCATTTACAATATTCATTGATTTTTGCCATTGAAAAACATGTTTTTCATATACCAGAAATGTTTGAAGCTACTGGCTGAATGAAAGGAGCTGGCATCTCCCTCTCTTTGAATCTTCTTTATCATGCTAGGATTAACAGGAAAAAGCAAAAAATTTCAGAATTGCACCTTGCAATGTGGAGATATTACTGTTTGTGCATTTACAATATTCATTGATTTTTGCCATTGAAAAACGTCCAGAAATGTTTGAAGCTACTGACTGAATGAAAGGAGCTGGCATCTCACTCTCTTTGAATCTTCTTTATCATGCTAGGATTAGCAGGAAAAAGCAAAAAATTTCAGAATTGCACCTTGCAATGTGGAGATATTACTGTTTGTGCATTTACAATATTCATTGATTTTTGCCATTGAAAAATATCATGTTATTCATATACCAGAAATGTTTGAAGCTACTGACTGAATGAAAGGAGCTGGCATCTCACTCTCTTTGAATCTTCTTTATCATGCTAGGATTAACAGGAAAAAGCAAAAAATTTCAGAATTGCACCTTGCAATGTGGAGATATTACTGTTTGTGCATTTACAATATTCATTGATTTTTGCCATTGAAAAACATGTTTTTCATATACCAGAAATGTTTGAAGCTACTGACTGAATGAAAGGAGCTGGCATCTCACTCTCTTGGAATCTTCTTTATCATGCTAGGATTAACAGGAAAAAGCAAAAAATTTCAGAATTGCACCTTGCAATGTGGAGATATTACTGTTTGTGCATTTACAATATTCATTGATTTTTGCCATTGAAAAACGTCCAGAAATGTTTGAAGCTACTGACTGAATGAAAGGAGCTGGCATCTCACTCTCTTTGAATCTTCTTTATCATGCTAGGATTAACAGGAAAAAGCTAAAAATTTCAGAATTGCACCTTGCAATGTGGAGATATTACTGTTTGTGCATTTACAATATTCATTGATTTTTGCCATTGAAAAACATGTTTTTCATATACCAGAAATGTTTGAAGCTACTGACTGAATGAAAGGAGCTGGCATCTCACTCTCTTTGAATCTTCTTTATCATGCTAGGATTAACAGGAAAAAGCAAAAAATTTCAGAATTGCACCTTGCAATGTGGAGATATTACTGTTTGTGCATTTACAATATTCATTGATTTTTGCCATTGAAAAACATGTTTTTCATATACCAGAAATGTTTGAAGCTACTGACTGAATGAAAGGAGCTGGCATCTCACTCTCTTTGAATCTTCTTTATCATGCTAGGATTAGCAGGAAAAAGCAAAAAATTTCAGAATTGCACCTTGCAATGTGGAGATATTACTGTTTGTGCATTTACAATATTCATTGATTTTTGAAATTGAAAAACATGTTTTTCATATACCAGAAATGTTTGAAGCTACTGACTGAATGAAAGGAGCTGGCATCTCACTCTCTTTGAATCTTCTTTATCATGCTAGGATTAGCAGGAAAAAGCAAAAAATTTCAGAATTGCACCTTGCAATGTGGAGATATTACTGTTTGTGCATTTACAATATTCATTGATTTTTGCCATTGAAAAACATGTTTTTCATATACCAGAAATGTTTGAAGCTACTGACTGAATGAAAGGAGCTGGCATCTCACTCTCTTGGAATCTTCTTTATCATGCTAGGATTAACAGGAAAAAGCAAAAAATTTCAGAATTGCACCTTGCAATGTGGAGATATTACTGTTTGTGCATTTATAATATTCATTGATTTTTGCCATTGAAAAACGTCCAGAAATGTTTGAAGCTACTGACTGAATGAAAGGAGCTGGCATCTCACTCTCTTTGAATCTTCTTTATCATGCTAGGATTAACAGGAAAAAGCTAAAAATTTCAGAATTGCACCTTGCAATGTGGAGATATTACTGTTTGTGCATTTACAATATTCATTGATTTTTGCCATTGAAAAACATGTTTTTCATATACCAGAAATGTTTGAAGCTACTGACTGAATGAAAGGAGCTGGCATCTCACTCTCTTTGAATCTTCTTTATCATGCTAGGATTAGCAGGAAAAAGCAAAACATTTCAGAATTGCACCTTGCAATGTGGAGATATTACTGTTTGTGCATTTACAATATTCATTGATTTTTGCCATTGAAAAACATGTTTTTCATATACCAGAAATGTTTGAAGCTACTGACTGAATGAAAGGAGCTGGCATCTCACTCTCTTTGAATCTTCTTTATCATGCTAGGATTAGCAGGAAAAAGCAAAAAATTTCAGAATTGCACCTTGCAATGTGGAGATATTACTGTTTGTGCATTTACAATATTCATTGATTTTTGCCATTGAAAAACATGTTTTTCATATACCAGAAATGTTTGAAGCTACTGACTGAATGAAAGGAGCTGGCATCTCACTCTCTTGGAATCTTCTTTATCATGCTAGGATTAACAGGAAAAAGCAAAAAATTTCAGAATTGCACCTTGCAATGTGGAGATATTACTGTTTGTGCATTTACAATATTCATTGATTTTTGCCATTGAAAAACGTCCAGAAATGTTTGAAGCTACTGACTGAATGAAAGGAGCTGGCATCTCACTCTCTTTGAATCTTCTTTATCATGCTAGGATTAACAGGAAAAAGCTAAAAATTTCAGAATTGCACCTTGCAATGTGGAGATATTACTGTTTGTGCATTTACAATATTCATTGATTTTTGCCATTGAAAAACATGTTTTTCATATACCAGAAATGTTTGAAGCTACTGACTGAATGAAAGGAGCTGGCATCTCACTCTCTTTGAATCTTCTTTATCATGCTAGGATTAGCAGGAAAAAGCAAAAAATTTCAGAATTGCACCTTGCAATGTGGAGATATTACTGTTTGTGCATTTACAATATTCATTGATTTTTGCCATTGAAAAACATGTTTTTCATATACCAGAAATGTTTGAAGCTACTGACTGAATGAAAGGAGCTGGCATCTCACTCTCTTTGAATCTTCTTTATCATGCTAGGATTAGCAGGAAAAAGAAAAAATTTCAGAATTGCACCTTGCAATGTGGAGATATTACTGTTTGTGCATTTACAATATTCATTGATTTTTGCCATTGAAAAACATGTTTTTCATATACCAGAAATGTTTGAAGCTACTGACTGAATGAAAGGAGCTGGCATCTCACTCTCTTTGAATCTTCTTTATCATGCTAGGATTAGCAGGAAAAAGCAAAAAATTTCAGAATTGCACCTTGCAATGTGGAGATATTACTGTTTGTGCATTTACAATATTCATTGATTTTTGCCATTGAAAAACATGTTTTTCATATACCAGAAATGTTTGAAGCTACTGACTGAATGAAAGGAGCTGGCATCTCACTCTCTTTGAATCTTCTTTATCATGCTAGGATTAACAGGAAAAAGCAAAAAATTTCAGAATTGCACCTTGCAATGTGGAGATATTACTGTTTGTGCATTTACAATATTCATTGATTTTTGCCATTGAAAAACGTCCAGAAATGTTTGAAGCTACTGACTGAATGAAAGGAGCTGGCATCTCACTCTCTTTGAATCTTCTTTATCATGCTAGGATTAGCAGGAAAAAGCAAAAAATTTCTGAATTGCACCTTGCAATGTGGAGATATTACTGTTTGTGCATTTACAATATTCATTGATTTTTGCCATTGAAAAACATGTTTTTCATATACCAGAAATGTTTGAAGCTACTGACTGAATGAAAGGAGCTGGCATCTCACTCTCTTTGAATCTTCTTTATCATGCTAGGATTAGCAGGAAAAAGCAAAAAATTTCAGAATTGCACCTTGCAATGTGGAGATATTACTGTTTGTGCATTTACAATATTCATTGATTTTTGCCATTGAAAAACATGTTTTTCATATACCAGAAATGTTTGAAGCTACTGACTGAATGAAAGGAGCTGGCATCTCACTCTCTTTGAATCTTCTTTATCATGCTAGGATTAACAGGAAAAAGCAAAAAATTTCAGAATTGCACCTTGCAATGTGGAGATATTACTGTTTGTGCATTTACAATATTCATTGATTTTTGCCATTGAAAAACGTCCAGAAATGTTTGAAGCTACTGACTGAATGAAAGGAGCTGGCATCTCACTCTCTTTGAATCTTCTTTATCATGCTAGGATTAGCAGGAAAAAGCAAAAAATTTCAGAATTGCACCTTGCAATGTGGAGATATTACTGTTTGTGCATTTACAATATTCATTGATTTTTGCCATTGAAAAACATGTTTTTCATATACCAGAAATGTTTGACGCTACTGACAATGAAAGGAGCTGGCATCTCACTCTCTTTGAATCTTCTTTATCATGCTAGGATTAGCAGGAAAAAGCAAAAAATTTCAGAATTGCACCTTGCAATGTGGAGATATTACTGTTTGTGCATTTACAATATTCATTGATTTTTGCCATTGAAAAACATGTTTTTCATATACCAGAAATGTTTGAAGCTACTGACTGAATGAAAGGAGCTGGCATCTCACTCTCTTTGAATCTTCTTTATCATGCTAGGATTAACAGGAAAAAGCAAAAAATTTCAGAATTGCACCTTGCAATGTGGAGATATTACTGTTTGTGCATTTACAATATTCATTGATTTTTGCCATTGAAAAACATGTTTTTCATATACCAGAAATGTTTGAAGCTACTGACTGAATGAAAGGAGCTGGCATCTCACTCTCTTTGAATCTTCTTTATCATGCTAGGATTAGCAGGAAAAAGCAAAAAATTTCAGAATTGCACCCTGCAATGTGGAGATATTACTGTTTGTGCATTTAAAATATTCATTGATTTTTGCCATTGAAAAACATGTTTTTCATATACCAGAAATGTTTGAAGCTACTGACTGAATGAAAGGACCTGGCATCTCACTCTCTTTGAATCTTCTTTATCATGCTAGGATTAGCAGGAAAAAGCAAAAAATTTCAGAATTGCACCTTGCAATGTGGAGATATTACTGTTTGTGCATTTACAATATTCATTGATTTTTGCCATTGAAAAACGTCCAGAAATGTTTGAAGCTACTGACTGAATGAAAGGAGCTGGCATCTCACTCTCTTTGAATCTTCTTTATCATGCTAGGATTAGCAGGAAAAAGCAAAAAATTTCAGAATTGCACCTTGCAATGTGGAGATATTACTGTTTGTGCATTTACAATATTCATTGATTTTTGCCATTGAAAAACATCATGTTATTCATATACCAGAAATGTTTGAAGCTACTGACTGAATGAAAGGAGCTGGCATCTCACTCTCTTTGAATCTTCTTTATCATGCTAGGATTAACAGGAAAAAGCAAAAAATTTCAGAATTGCACCTTGCAATGTGGAGATATTACTGTTTGTGCATTTACAATATTCATTGATTTTTGCCATTGAAAAACGTCCAGAAATGTTTGAAGCTACTGACTGAATGAAAGGAGCTGGCATCTCACTCTCTTTGAATCTTCTTTATCATGCTAGGATTAGCAGGAAAAAGCAAAAAAATTCAGAATTGCACCTTGCAATGTGGAGATATTACTGTTTGTGCATTTACAATATTCATTGATTTTTGCCATTGAAAAACATGTTTTTCATATACCAGAAATGTTTGAAGCTACTGACTGAATGAAAGGAGCTGGCATCTCACTCTCTTTGAATCTTCTTTATCATGCTAGGATTAGCAGGAAAAAGCAAAAAATTTCAGAATTGCACCTTGCAATGTGGAGATATTACTGTTTGTGCATTTACAATATTCATTGATTTTTGCCATTGAAAAACATGTTTTTCATATACCAGAAATGTTTGAAGCTACTGACTGAATGAAAGGAGCTGGCATCTCACTCTCTTGGAATCTTCTTTATCATGCTAGGATTAACAGGAAAAAGCAAAAAATTTCAGAATTGCACCTTGCAATGTGGAGATATTACTGTTTGTGCATTTACAATATTCATTGATTTTTGCCATTGAAAAACGTCCAGAAATGTTTGAAGCTACTGACTGAATGAAAGGAGCTGGCATCTCACTCTCTTTGAATCTTCTTTATCATGCTAGGATTAACAGGAAAAAGCTAAAAATTTCAGAATTGCACCTTGCAATGTGGAGATATTACTGTTTGTGCATTTACAATATTCATTGATTTTTGCCATTGAAAAACATGTTTTTCATATACCAGAAATGTTTGAAGCTACTGACTGAATGAAAGGAGCTGGCATCTCACTCTCTTTGAATCTTCTTTATCATGCTAGGATTAGCAGGAAAAAGCAAAAAATTTCAGAATTGCACCTTGCAATGTGGAGATATTACTGTTTGTGCATTTACAATATTCATTGATTTTTGCCATTGAAAAACATGTTTTTCATATACCAGAAATGTTTGAAGCTACTGACTGAATGAAAGGAGCTGGCATCTCACTCTCTTTGAATCTTCTTTATCATGCTAGGATTAGCAGGAAAAAGCAAAAAATTTCAGAATTGCACCTTGCAATGTGGAGATATTACTGTTTGTGCATTTACAATATTCATTGATTTTTGCCATTGAAAAACATGTTTTTCATATACCAGAAATGTTTGAAGCTACTGACTGAATGAAAGGAGCTGGCATCTCACTCTCTTGGAATCTTCTTTATCATGCTAGGATTAACAGGAAAAAGCAAAAAAATTCAGAATTGCACCTTGCAATGTGGAGATATTACTGTTTGTGCATTTACAATATTCATTGATTTTTGCCATTGAAAAACGTCCAGAAATGTTTGAAGCTACTGACTGAATGAAAGGAGCTGGCATCTCACTCTCTTTGAATCTTCTTTATCATGCTAGGATTAACAGGAAAAAGCTAAAAATTTCAGAATTGCACCTTGCAATGTGGAGATATTACTGTTTGTGCATTTACAATATTCATTGATTTTTACCATTGAAAAACATGTTTTTCATATACCAGAAATGTTTGAAGCTACTGACTGAATGAAAGGAGCTGGCATCTCACTCTCTTTGAATCTTCTTTATCATGCTAGGATTAACAGGAAAAAGCAAAAAATTTCAGAATTGCACCTTGCAATGTGGAGATATTACTGTTTGTGCATTTACAATATTCATTGATTTTTGCCATTGAAAAACATGTTTTTCATATACCAGAAATGTTTGAAGCTACTGACTGAATGAAAGGAGCTGGCATCTCACTCTCTTTGAATCTTCTTTATCATGCTAGGATTAGCAGGAAAAAGCAAAAAATTTCAGAATTGCACCTTGCAATGTGGAGATATTACTGTTTGTGCATTTACAATATTCATTGATTTTTGCCATTGAAAAACATGTTTTTCATATACCAGAAATGTTTGAAGCTACTGACTGAATGAAAGGAGCTGGCATCTCACTCTCTTGGAATCTTCTTTATCATGCTAGGATTAACAGGAAAAAGCAAAAAATTTCAGAATTGCACCTTGCAATGTGGAGATATTACTGTTTGTGCATTTACAATATTCATTGATTTTTGCCATTGAAAAACGTCCAGAAATGTTTGAAGCTACTGACTGAATGAAAGGAGCTGGTATCTCACTCTCTTTGAATCTTCTTTATCATGCTAGGATTAACAGAAAAAAGCTAAAAATTTCAGAATTGCACCTTGCAATGTGGAGATATTACTGTTTGTGCATTTACAATATTCATTGATTTTTGCCATTGAAAAACATGTTTTTCATATACCAGAAATGTTTGAAGCTACTGACTGAATGAAAGGAGCTGGCATCTCACTCTCTTTGAATCTTCTTTATCATGCTAGGATTAGCAGGAAAAAGCAAAAAATTTCAGAATTGCACCTTGCAATGTGGAGATATTACTGTTTGTGCATTTACAATATTCATTGATTTTTGCCATTGAAAAACATGTTTTTCATATACCAGAAATGTTTGAAGCTACTGACAATGAAAGGAGCTGGCATCTCACTCTCTTTGAATCTTCTTTATCATGCTAGGATTAGCAGGAAAAAGCAAAAAATTTCAGAATTGCACCTTGCAATGTGGAGATATTACTGTTTGTGCATTTACAATATTCATTGATTTTTGCCATTGAAAAACATGTTTTTCATATACCAGAAATGTTTGAAGCTACTGACTGAATGAAAGGAGCTGGCATCTCACTCTCTTTAAATCTTCTTTATCATGCTAGGATTAACAGGAAAAAGCAAAAAATTTCAGAATTGCACCTTGCAATGTGGAGATATTACTGTTTGTGCATTTACAATATTCATTGATTTTTGCCATTGAAAAACGTCCAGAAATGTTTGAAGCTACTGACTGAATGAAAGGAGCTGGCATCTCACTCTCTTTGAATCTTCTTTATCATGCTAGGATTAGCAGGAAAAAGCAAAAAATTTCAGAATTGCACCTTGCAATGTGGAGATATTACTGTTTGTGCATTTACAATATTCATTGATTTTTGCCATTGAAAAACATCATGTTATTCATATACCAGAAATGTTTGAAGCTACTGACTGAATGAAAGGAGCTGGCATCTCACTCTCTTTGAATCTTCTTTATCATGCTAGGATTAACAGGAAAAAGCAAAAAATTTCAGAATTGCACCTTGCAATGTGGAGATATTACTGTTTGTGCATTTACAATATTCATTGATTTTTGCCATTGAAAAACGTCCAGAAATGTTTGAAGCTACTGACTGAATGAAAGGAGCTGGCATCTCACTCTCTTTGAATCTTCTTTATCATGCTAGGATTAGCAGGAAAAAGCAAAAAAATTCAGAATTGCACCTTGCAATGTGGAGATATTACTGTTTGTGCATTTACAATATTCATTGATTTTTGCCATTGAAAAACATGTTTTTCATATACCAGAAATGTTTGAAGCTACTGACTGAATGAAAGGAGCTGGCATCTCACTCTCTTTGAATCTTCTTTATCATGCTAGGATTAGCAGGAAAAAGCAAAAAATTTCAGAATTGCACCTTGCAATGTGGAGATATTACTGTTTGTGCATTTACAATATTCATTGATTTTTGCCATTGAAAAACATGTTTTTCATATACCAGAAATGTTTGAAGCTACTGACTGAATGAAAGGAGCTGGCATCTCACTCTCTTGGAATCTTCTTTATCATGCTAGGATTAACAGGAAAAAGCAAAAAATTTCAGAATTGCACCTTGCAATGTGGAGATATTACTGTTTGTGCATTTACAATATTCATTGATTTTTGCCATTGAAAAACGTCCAGAAATGTTTGAAGCTACTGACTGAATGAAAGGAGCTGGCATCTCACTCTCTTTGAATCTTCTTTATCATGCTAGGATTAGCAGGAAAAAGCTAAAAATTTCAGAATTGCACCTTGCAATGTGGAGATATTACTGTTTGTGCATTTACAATATTCATTGATTTTTGCCATTGAAAAACATGTTTTTCATATACCAGAAATGTTTGAAGCTACTGACTGAATGAAAGGAGCTGGCATCTCACTCTCTTTGAATCTTCTTTATCATGCTAGGATTAGCAGGAAAAAGCAAAAAATTTCAGAATTGCACCTTGCAATGTGGAGATATTACTGTTTGTGCATTTACAATATTCATTGATTTTTGCCATTGAAAAACATGTTTTTCATATACCAGAAATGTTTGAAGCTACTGACTGAATGAAAGGAGCTGGCATCTCACTCTCTTTGAATCTTCTTTATCATGCTAGGATTAGCAGGAAAAAGCAAAAAATTTCAGAATTGCACCTTGCAATGTGGAGATATTACTGTTTGTGCATTTACAATATTCATTGATTTTTGCCATTGAAAAACATGTTTTTCATATACCAGAAATGTTTGAAGCTACTGACTGAATGAAAGGAGCTGGCATCTCACTCTCTTGGAATCTTCTTTATCATGCTAGGATTAACAGGAAAAAGCAAAAAAATTCAGAATTGCACCTTGCAATGTGGAGATATTACTGTTTGTGCATTTACAATATTCATTGATTTTTGCCATTGAAAAACGTCCAGAAATGTTTGAAGCTACTGACTGAATGAAAGGAGCTGGCATCTCACTCTCTTTGAATCTTCTTTATCATGCTAGGATTAACAGGAAAAAGCTAAAAATTTCAGAATTGCACCTTGCAATGTGGAGATATTACTGTTTGTGCATTTACAATATTCATTGATTTTTACCATTGAAAAACATGTTTTTCATATACCAGAAATGTTTGAAGCTACTGACTGAATGAAAGGAGCTGGCATCTCACTCTCTTTGAATCTTCTTTATCATGCTAGGATTAACAGGAAAAAGCAAAAAATTTCAGAATTGCACCTTGCAATGTGGAGATATTACTGTTTGTGCATTTACAATATTCATTGATTTTTGCCATTGAAAAACATGTTTTTCATATACCAGAAATGTTTGAAGCTACTGACTGAATGAAAGGAGCTGGCATCTCACTCTCTTTGAATCTTCTTTATCATGCTAGGATTAGCAGGAAAAAGCAAAAAATTTCAGAATTGCACCTTGCAATGTGGAGATATTACTGTTTGTGCATTTACAATATTCATTGATTTTTGCCATTGAAAAACATGTTTTTCATATACCAGAAATGTTTGAAGCTACTGACTGAATGAAAGGAGCTGGCATCTCACTCTCTTTGAATCTTCTTTATCATGCTAGGATTAGCAGGAAAAAGCAAAAAATTTCAGAATTGCACCTTGCAATGTGGAGATATTACTGTTTGTGCATTTACAATATTCATTGATTTTTGCCATTGAAAAACGTCCAGAAATGTTTGAAGCTACTGACTGAATGAAAGGAGCTGGTATCTCACTCTCTTTGAATCTTCTTTATCATGCTAGGATTAACAGAAAAAAGCAAAAAATTTCAGAATTGCACCTTGCAATGTGGAGATATTACTGTTTGTGCATTTACAATATTCATTGATTTTTGCCATTGAAAAACATGTTTTTCATATACCAGAAATGTTTGAAGCTACTGACTGAATGAAAGGAGCTGGCATCTCACTCTCTTTGAATCTTCTTTATCATGCTAGGATTAGCAGGAAAAAGCAAAAAATTTCAGAATTGCACCTTGCAATGTGGAGATATTACTGTTTGTGCATTTACAATATTCATTGATTTTTGCCATTGAAAAACATCATGTTATTCATATACCAGAAATGTTTGAAGCTACTGACTGAATGAAAGGAGCTGGCATCTCACTCTCTTTGAATCTTCTTTATCATGCTAGGATTAACAGGAAAAAGCAAAATAATTCAGAATTGCACCTTGCAATGTGGAGATATTACTGTTTGTGCATTTACAATATTCATTGATTTTTGCCATTGAAAAACGTCCAGAAATGTTTGAAGCTACTGACTGAATGAAAGGAGCTGGCATCTCACTCTCTTTGAATCTTCTTTATCATGCTAGGATTAGCAGGAAAAAGCAAAAAATTTCAGAATTGCACCTTGCAATGTGGAGATATTACTGTTTGTGCATTTACAATATTCATTGATTTTTGCCATTGAAAAACATGTTTTTCATATACCAGAAATGTTTGAAGCTACTGACTGAATGAAAGGAGCTGGCATCTCACTCTCTTTGAATCTTCTTTATCATGCTAGGATTAGCAGGAAAAAGCAAAAAATTTCAGAATTGCACCTTGCAATGTGGAGATATTACTGTTTGTGCATTTACAATATTCATTGATTTTTGCCATTGAAAAACATGTTTTTCATATACCAGAAATGTTTGAAGCTACTGACTGAATGAAAGGAGCTGGCATCTCACTCTCTTGGAATCTTCTTTATCATGCTAGGATTAACAGGAAAAAGCAAAAAATTTCAGAATTGCACCTTGCAATGTGGAGATATTACTGTTTGTGCATTTACAATATTCATTGATTTTTGCCATTGAAAAACGTCCAGAAATGTTTGAAGCTACTGACTGAATGAAAGGAGCTGGTATCTCACTCTCTTTGAATCTTCTTTATCATGCTAGGATTAACAGAAAAAAGCTAAAAATTTCAGAATTGCACCTTGCAATGTGGAGATATTACTGTTTGTGCATTTACAATATTCATTGATTTTTGCCATTGAAAAACATGTTTTTCATATACCAGAAATGTTTGAAGCTACTGACTGAATGAAAGGAGCTGGCATCTCACTCTCTTTGAATCTTCTTTATCATGCTAGGATTAGCAGGAAAAAGCAAAAAATTTCAGAATTGCACCTTGCAATGTGGAGATATTACTGTTTGTGCATTTACAATATTCATTGATTTTTGCCATTGAAAAACATCATGTTATTCATATACCAGAAATGTTTGAAGCTACTGACTGAATGAAAGGAGCTGGCATCTCACTCTCTTTGAATCTTCTTTATCATGCTAGGATTAACAGGAAAAAGCAAAAAAATTCAGAATTGCACCTTGCAATGTGGAGATATTACTGTTTGTGCATTTACAATATTCATTGATTTTTGCCATTGAAAAACGTCCAGAAATGTTTGAAGCTACTGACTGAATGAAAGGAGCTGGCATCTCACTCTCTTTGAATCTTCTTTATCATGCTAGGATTAGCAGGAAAAAGCAAAAAATTTCAGAATTGCACCTTGCAATGTGGAGATATTACTGTTTGTGCATTTACAATATTCATTGATTTTTGCCATTGAAAAACATGTTTTTCATATACCAGAAATGTTTGAAGCTACTGACTGAATGAAAGGAGCTGGCATCTCACTCTCTTTGAATCTTCTTTATCATGCTAGGATTAGCAGGAAAAAGCAAAAAATTTCAGAATTGCACCTTGCAATGTGGAGATATTACTGTTTGTGCATTTACAATATTCATTGATTTTTGCCATTGAAAAACATGTTTTTCATATACCAGAAATGTTTGAAGCTACTGACTGAATGAAAGGAGCTGGCATCTCACTCTCTTTGAATCTTCTTTATCATGCTAGGATTAGCAGGAAAAAGCAAAAAATTTCAGAATTGCACCTTGCAATGTGGAGATATTACTGTTTGTGCATTTACAATATTCATTGATTTTTGCCATTGAAAAACATGTTTTTCATATACCAGAAATGTTTGAAGCTACTGACTGAATGAAAGGAGCTGGCATCTCACTCTCTTGGAATCTTCTTTATCATGCTAGGATTAACAGGAAAAAGCAAAAAATTTCAGAATTGCACCTTGCAATGTGGAGATATTACTGTTTGTGCATTTACAATATTCATTGATTTTTGCCATTGAAAAACGTCCAGAAATGTTTGAAGCTACTGACTGAATGAAAGGAGCTGGTATCTCACTCTCTTTGAATCTTCTTTATCATGCTAGGATTAACAGAAAAAAGCAAAAAATTTCAGAATTGCACCTTGCAATGTGGAGATATTACTGTTTGTGCATTTACAATATTCATTGATTTTTGCCATTGAAAAACATGTTTTTCATATACCAGAAATGTTTGAAGCTACTGACTGAATGAAAGGAGCTGGCATCTCACTCTCTTTGAATCTTCTTTATCATGCTAGGATTAGCAGGAAAAATCAAAAAATTTCAGAATTGCACCTTGCAATGTGGAGATATTACTGTTTGTGCATTTACAATATTCATTGATTTTTGCCATTGAAAAACATCATGTTATTCATATACCAGAAATGTTTGAAGCTACTGACTGAATGAAAGGAGCTGGCATCTCACTCTCTTTGAATCTTCTTTATCATGCTAGGATTAACAGGAAAAAGCAAAATAATTCAGAATTGCACCTTGCAATGTGGAGATATTACTGTTTGTGCATTTACAATATTCATTGATTTTTGCCATTGAAAAACGTCCAGAAATGTTTGAAGCTACTGACTGAATGAAAGGAGCTGGCATCTCACTCTCTTTGAATCTTCTTTATCATGCTAGGATTAGCAGGAAAAAGCAAAAAATTTCAGAATTGCACCTTGCAATGTGGAGATATTACTGTTTGTGCATTTACAATATTCATTGATTTTTGCCATTGAAAAACATGTTTTTCATATACCAGAAATGTTTGAAGCTACTGACTGAATGAAAGGAGCTGGCATCTCACTCTCTTTGAATCTTCTTTATCATGCTAGGATTAACAGGAAAAAGCAAAATAATTCAGAATTGCACCTTGCAATGTGGAGATATTACTGTTTGTGCATTTACAATATTCATTGATTTTTGCCATTGAAAAACGTCCAGAAATGTTTGAAGCTACTGACTGAATGAAAGGAGCTGGCATCTCACTCTCTTTGAATCTTCTTTATCATGCTAGGATTAGCAGGAAAAAGCAAAAAATTTCAGAATTGCACCTTGCAATGTGGAGATATTACTGTTTGTGCATTTACAATATTCATTGATTTTTGCCATTGAAAAACATCATGTTATTCATATACCAGAAATGTTTGAAGCTACTGACTGAATGAAAGGAGCTGGCATCTCACTCTCTTTGAATCTTCTTTATCATGCTAGGATTAACAGGAAAAAGCAAAATAATTCAGAATTGCACCTTGCAATGTGGAGATATTACTGTTTGTGCATTTACAATATTCATTGATTTTTGCCATTGAAAAACGTCCAGAAATGTTTGAAGCTACTGACTGAATGAAAGGAGCTGGCATCTCACTCTCTTTGAATCTTCTTTATCATGCTAGGATTAGCAGGAAAAAGCAAAAAATTTCAGAATTGCACCTTGCAATGTGGAGATATTACTGTTTGTGCATTTACAATATTCATTGATTTTTGCCATTGAAAAACATGTTTTTCATATACCAGAAATGTTTGAAGCTACTGACTGAATGAAAGGAGCTGGCATCTCACTCTCTTTGAATCTTCTTTATCATGCTAGGATTAGCAGGAAAAAGCAAAAAATTTCAGAATTGCACCTTGCAATGTGGAGATATTACTGTTTGTGCATTTACAATATTCATTGATTTTTGCCATTGAAAAACATGTTTTTCATATACCAGAAATGTTTGAAGCTACTGACTGAATGAAAGGAGCTGGCATCTCACTCTCTTGGAATCTTCTTTATCATGCTAGGATTAACAGGAAAAAGCAAAAAATTTCAGAATTGCACCTTGCAATGTGGAGATATTACTGTTTGTGCATTTACAATATTCATTGATTTTTGCCATTGAAAAACGTCCAGAAATGTTTGAAGCTACTGACTGAATGAAAGGAGCTGGTATCTCACTCTCTTTGAATCTTCTTTATCATGCTAGGATTAACAGAAGAAAGCAAAAAATTTCAGAATTGCACCTTGCAATGTGGAGATATTACTGTTTGTGCATTTACAATATTCATTGATTTTTGCCATTGAAAAACATGTTTTTCATATACCAGAAATGTTTGAAGCTACTGACTGAATGAAAGGAGCTGGCATCTCACTCTCTTTGAATCTTCTTTATCATGCTAGGATTAGCAGGAAAAAGCAAAAAATTTCAGAATTGCACCTTGCAATGTGGAGATATTACTGTTTGTGCATTTACAATATTCATTGATTTTTGCCATTGAAAAACATCATGTTATTCATATACCAGAAATGTTTGAAGCTACTGACTGAATGAAAGGAGCTGGCATCTCACTCTCTTTGAATCTTCTTTATCATGCTAGGATTAACAGGAAAAAGCAAAATAATTCAGAATTGCACCTTGCAATGTGGAGATATTACTGTTTGTGCATTTACAATATTCATTGATTTTTGCCATTGAAAAACGTCCAGAAATGTTTGAAGCTACTGACTGAATGAAAGGAGCTGGCATCTCACTCTCTTTGAATCTTCTTTATCATGCTAGGATTAACAGGAAAAAGCAAAATAATTCAGAATTGCACCTTGCAATGTGGAGATATTACTGTTTGTGCATTTACAATATTCATTGATTTTTGCCATTGAAAAACGTCCAGAAATGTTTGAAGCTACTGACTGAATGAAAGGAGCTGGCATCTCACTCTCTTTGAATCTTCTTTATCATGCTAGGATTAGCAGGAAAAAGCAAAAAATTTCAGAATTGCACCTTGCAATGTGGAGATATTACTGTTTGTGCATTTACAATATTCATTGATTTTTGCCATTGAAAAACATCATGTTATTCATATACCAGAAATGTTTGAAGCTACTGACTGAATGAAAGGAGCTGGCATCTCACTCTCTTTGAATCTTCTTTATCATGCTAGGATTAACAGGAAAAAGCAAAATAATTCAGAATTGCACCTTGCAATGTGGAGATATTACTGTTTGTGCATTTACAATATTCATTGATTTTTGCCATTGAAAAACGTCCAGAAATGTTTGAAGCTACTGACTGAATGAAAGGAGCTGGCATCTCACTCTCTTTGAATCTTCTTTATCATGCTAGGATTAGCAGGAAAAAGCAAAAAATTTCAGAATTGCACCTTGCAATGTGGAGATATTACTGTTTGTGCATTTACAATATTCATTGATTTTTGCCATTGAAAAACATGTTTTTCATATACCAGAAATGTTTGAAGCTACTGACTGAATGAAAGGAGCTGGCATCTCACTCTCTTGGAATCTTCTTTATCATGCTAGGATTAACAGGAAAAAGCAAAAAATTTCAGAATTGCACCTTGCAATGTGGAGATATTACTGTTTGTGCATTTACAATATTCATTGATTTTTGCCATTGAAAAACGTCCAGAAATGTTTGAAGCTACTGACTGAATGAAAGGAGCTGGTATCTCACTCTCTTTGAATCTTCTTTATCATGCTAGGATTAACAGAAAAAAGCAAAAAATTTCAGAATTGCACCTTGCAATGTGGAGATATTACTGTTTGTGCATTTACAATATTCATTGATTTTTGCCATTGAAAAACATGTTTTTCATATACCAGAAATGTTTGAAGCTACTGACTGAATGAAAGGAGCTGGCATCTCACTCTCTTTGAATCTTCTTTATCATGCTAGGATTAGCAGGAAAAAGCAAAAAATTTCAGAATTGCACCTTGCAATGTGGAGATATTACTGTTTGTGCATTTACAATATTCATTGATTTTTGCCATTGAAAAACATCATGTTATTCATATACCAGAAATGTTTGAAGCTACTGACTGAATGAAAGGAGCTGGCATCTCACTCTCTTTGAATCTTCTTTATCATGCTAGGATTAACAGGAAAAAGCAAAATAATTCAGAATTGCACCTTGCAATGTGGAGATATTACTGTTTGTGCATTTACAATATTCATTGATTTTTGCCATTGAAAAACGTCCAGAAATGTTTGAAGCTACTGACTGAATGAAAGGAGCTGGCATCTCACTCTCTTTGAATCTTCTTTATCATGCTAGGATTAGCAGGAAAAAGCAAAAAATTTTAGAATTGCACCTTGCAATGTGGAGATATTACTGTTTGTGCATTTACAATATTCATTGATTTTTGCCATTGAAAAACATGTTTTTCATATACCAGAAATGTTTGAAGCTACTGACTGAATGAAAGGAGCTGGCATCTCACTCTCTTTGAATCTTCTTTATCATGCTAGGATTAGCAGGAAAAAGCAAAAAATTTCAGAATTGCACCTTGCAATGTGGAGATATTACTGTTTGTGCATTTACAATATTCATTGATTTTTGCCATTGAAAAACATGTTTTTCATATACCAGAAATGTTTGAAGCTACTGACTGAATGAAAGGAGCTGGCATCTCACTCTCTTGGAATCTTCTTTATCATGCTAGAATTAACAGGAAAAAGCAAAAAATTTCAGAATTGCACCTTGCAATGTGGAGATATTACTGTTTCTGCATTTACAATATTCATTGATTTTTGCCATTGAAAAACGTCCAGAAATGTTTGAAGCTACTGACTGAATGAAAGGAGCTGGTATCTCACTCTCTTTGAATCTTCTTTATCATGCTAGGATTAACAGAAAAAAGCTAAAAATTTCAGAATTGCACCTTGCAATGTGGAGATATTACTGTTTGTGCATTTACAATATTCATTGATTTTTGCCATTGAAAAACATGTTTTTCATATACCAGAAATGTTTGAAGCTACTGACTGAATGAAAGGAGCTGGCATCTCACTCTCTTTGAATCTTCTTTATCATGCTAGGATTAGCAGGAAAAAGCAAAAAATTTCAGAATTGCACCTTGCAATGTGGAGATATTACTGTTTGTGCATTTACAATATTCATTGATTTTTGCCATTGAAAAACATCATGTTATTCATATACCAGAAATGTTTGAAGCTACTGACTGAATGAAAGGAGCTGGCATCTCACTCTCTTTGAATCTTCTTTATCATGCTAGGATTAACAGGAAAAAGCAAAAAAATTCAGAATTGCACCTTGCAATGTGGAGATATTACTGTTTGTGCATTTACAATATTCATTGATTTTTGCCATTGAAAAACGTCCAGAAATGTTTGAAGCTACTGACTGAATGAAAGGAGCTGGCATCTCACTCTCTTTGAATCTTCTTTATCATGCTAGGATTAGCAGGAAAAAGCAAAAAATTTCAGAATTGCACCTTGCAATGTGGAGATATTACTGTTTGTGCATTTACAAAATTCATTGATTTTTGCCATTGAAAAACATCATGTTATTCATATACCAGAAATGTTTGAAGCTACTGACTGAATGAAAGGAGCTGGCATCTCACTCTCTTTGAATCTTCTTTATCATGCTAGGATTAACAGGAAAAAGCAAAAAATTTCAGAATTGCACCTTGCAATGTGGAGATATTACTGTTTGTGCATTTACAATATTCATTGATTTTTGCCATTGAAAAACGTCCAGAAATGTTTGAAGCTACTGACTGAATGAAAGGAGCTGGCATCTCACTCTCTTTGAATCTTCTTTATCATGCTAGGATTAGCAGGAAAAAGCAAAAAATTTCAGAATTGCACCTTGCAATGTGGAGATATTACTGTTTGTGCATTTACAATATTCATTGATTTTTGCCATTGAAAAACATGTTTTTCATATACCAGAAATGTTTGAAGCTACTGACTGAATGAAAGGAGCTGGCATCTCACTCTCTTTGAATCTTCTTTATCATGCTAGGATTAGCAGGAAAAAGCAAAAAATTTCAGAATTGCACCTTGCAATGTGGAGATATTACTGTTTGTGCATTTACAATATTCATTGATTTTTGCCATTGAAAAACATGTTTTTCATATACCAGAAATGTTTGAAGCTACTGACTGAATGAAAGGAGCTGGCATCTCACTCTCTTGGAATCTTCTTTATCATGCTAGGATTAACAGGAAAAAAGCAAAAAATTTCAGAATTGCACCTTGCAATGTGGAGATATTACTGTTTGTGCATTTACAATATTCATTGATTTTTGCCATTGAAAAACGTCCAGAAATGTTTGAAGCTACTGACTGAATGAAAGGAGCTGGCATCTCACTCTCTTTGAATCTTCTTTATCATGCTAGGATTAACAGGAAAAAGCAAAATAATTCAGAATTGCACCTTGCAATGTGGAGATATTACTGTTTGTGCATTTACAATATTCATTGATTTTTGCCATTGAAAAACGTCCAGAAATGTTTGAAGCTACTGACTGAATGAAAGGAGCTGGCATCTCACTCTCTTTGAATCTTCTTTATCATGCTAGGATTAGCAGGAAAAAGCAAAAAATTTCAGAATTGCACCTTGCAATGTGGAGATATTACTGTTTGTGCATTTACAATATTCATTGATTTTTGCCATTGAAAAACATGTTTTTCATATACCAGAAATGTTTGAAGCTACTGACTGAATGAAAGGAGCTGGCATCTCACTCTCTTTGAATCTTCTTTATCATGCTAGGATTAGCAGGAAAAAGCAAAAAATTTCAGAATTGCACCTTGCAATGTGGAGATATTACTGTTTGTGCATTTACAATATTCATTGATTTTTGCCATTGAAAAACATGTTTTTCATATACCAGAAATGTTTGAAGCTACTGACTGAATGAAAGGAGCTGGCATCTCACTCTCTTGGAATCTTCTTTATCATGCTAGAATTAACAGGAAAAAGCTAAAAATTTCAGAATTGCACCTTGCAATGTGGAGATATTACTGTTTGTGCATTTACAATATTCATTGATTTTTGCCATTGAAAAACATCATGTTATTCATATACCAGAAATGTTTGAAGCTACTGACTGAATGAAAGGAGCTGGCATCTCACTCTCTTTGAATCTTCTTTATCATGCTAGGATTAACAGGAAAAAGCAAAATAATTCAGAATTGCACCTTGCAATGTGGAGATATTACTGTTTGTGCATTTACAATATTCATTGATTTTTGCCATTGAAAAACGTCCAGAAATGTTTGAAGCTACTGACTGAATGAAAGGAGCTGGCATCTCACTCTCTTTGAATCTTCTTTATCATGCTAGGATTAGCAGGAAAAAGCAAAAAATTTCAGAATTGCACCTTGCAATGTGGAGATATTACTGTTTGTGCATTTACAATATTCATTGATTTTTGCCATTGAAAAACATGTTTTTCATATACCAGAAATGTTTGAAGCTACTGACTGAATGAAAGGAGCTGGCATCTCACTCTCTTTGAATCTTCTTTATCATGCTAGGATTAGCAGGAAAAAGCAAAAAATTTCAGAATTGCACCTTGCAATGTGGAGATATTACTGTTTGTGCATTTACAATATTCATTGATTTTTGCCATTGAAAAACATGTTTTTCATATACCAGAAATGTTTGAAGCTACTGACTGAATGAAAGGAGCTGGCATCTCACTCTCTTGGAATCTTCTTTATCATGCTAGAATTAACAGGAAAAAGCAAAAAATTTCAGAATTGCACCTTGCAATGTGGAGATATTACTGTTTCTGCATTTACAATATTCATTGATTTTTGCCATTGAAAAACGTCCAGAAATGTTTGAAGCTACTGACTGAATGAAAGGAGCTGGTATCTCACTCTCTTTGAATCTTCTTTATCATGCTAGGATTAACAGAAAAAAGCTAAAAATTTCAGAATTGCACCTTGCAATGTGGAGATATTACTGTTTGTGCATTTACAATATTCATTGATTTTTGCCATTGAAAAACATGTTTTTCATATACCAGAAATGTTTGAAGCTACTGACTGAATGAAAGGAGCTGGCATCTCACTCTCTTTGAATCTTCTTTATCATGCTAGGATTAGCAGGAAAAAGCAAAAAATTTCAGAATTGCACCTTGCAATGTGGAGATATTACTGTTTGTGCATTTACAATATTCATTGATTTTTGCCATTGAAAAACATCATGTTATTCATATACCAGAAATGTTTGAAGCTACTGACTGAATGAAAGGAGCTGGCATCTCACTCTCTTTGAATCTTCTTTATCATGCTAGGATTAACAGGAAAAAGCAAAAAAATTCAGAATTGCACCTTGCAATGTGGAGATATTACTGTTTGTGCATTTACAATATTCATTGATTTTTGCCATTGAAAAACGTCCAGAAATGTTTGAAGCTACTGACTGAATGAAAGGAGCTGGCATCTCACTCTCTTTGAATCTTCTTTATCATGCTAGGATTAGCAGGAAAAAGCAAAAAATTTCAGAATTGCACCTTGCAATGTGGAGATATTACTGTTAGTGCATTTACAATATTCATTGATTTTTGCCATTGAAAAACATCATGTTATTCATATACCAGAAATGTTTGAAGCTACTGACTGAATGAAAGGAGCTGGCATCTCACTCTCTTTGAATCTTCTTTATCATGCTAGGATTAACAGGAAAAAGCAAAAAATTTCAGAATTGCACCTTGCAATGTGGAGATATTACTGTTTGTGCATTTACAATATTCATTGATTTTTGCCATTGAAAAACGTCCAGAAATGTTTGAAGCTACTGACTGAATGAAAGGAGCTGGCATCTCACTCTCTTTGAATCTTCTTTATCATGCTAGGATTAGCAGGAAAAAGCAAAAAATTTCAGAATTGCACCTTGCAATGTGGAGATATTACTGTTTGTGCATTTACAATATTCATTGATTTTTGCCATTGAAAAACATGTTTTTCATATACCAGAAATGTTTGAAGCTACTGACTGAATGAAAGGAGCTGGCATCTCACTCTCTTTGAATCTTCTTTATCATGCTAGGATTAGCAGGAAAAAGCAAAAAATTTCAGAATTGCACCTTGCAATGTGGAGATATTACTGTTTGTGCATTTACAATATTCATTGATTTTTGCCATTGAAAAACATGTTTTTCATATACCAGAAATGCTTGAAGCTACTGACTGAATGAAAGGAGCTGGCATCTCACTCTCTTGGAATCTTCTTTATCATGCTAGGATTAACAGGAAAAAAGCAAAAAATTTCAGAATTGCACCTTGCAATGTGGAGATATTACTGTTTGTGCATTTACAATATTCATTGATTTTTGCCATTGAAAAACGTCCAGAAATGTTTGAAGCTACTGACTGAATGAAAGGAGCTGGCATCTCACTCTCTTTGAATCTTCTTTATCATGCTAGGATTAACAGGAAAAAGCTAAAAATTTCAGAATTGCACCTTGCAATGTGGAGATATTACTGTTTGTGCATTTACAATATTCATTGATTTTTGCCATTGAAAAACATGTTTTTCATATACCAGAAATGTTTGAAGCTACTGACTGAATGAAAGGAGCTGGCATCTCACTCTCTTTGAATCTTCTTTATCATGCTAGGATTAGCAGGAAAAAGCAAAAAATTTCAGAATTGCACCTTGCAATGTGGAGATATTACTGTTTGTGCATTTACAATATTCATTGATTTTTGCCATTGAAAAACATGTTTTTCATATACCAGAAATGTTTGAAGCTACTGACTGAATGAAAGGAGCTGGCATCTCACTCTCTTTGAATCTTCTTTATCATGCTAGGATTAGCAGGAAAAAGCAAAAAATTTCAGAATTGCACCTTGCAATGTGGAGATATTACTGTTTGTGCATTTACAATATTCATTGATTTTTGCCATTGAAAAACATGTTTTTCATATACCAGAAATGTTTGAAGCTACTGACTGAATGAAAGGAGCTGGCATCTCACTCTCTTGGAATCTTCTTTATCATGCTAGGATTAACAGGAAAAAGCAAAAAAATTCAGAATTGCACCTTGCAATGTGGAGATATTACTGTTTGTGCATTTACAATATTCATTGATTTTTGCCATTGAAAAACGTCCAGAAATGTTTGAAGCTACTGACTGAATGAAAGGAGCTGGCATCTCACTCTCTTTGAATCTTCTTTATCATGCTAGGATTAACAGGAAAAAGCTAAAAATTTCAGAATTGCACCTTGCAATGTGGAGATATTACTGTTTGTGCATTTACAATATTCATTGATTTTTGCCATTGAAAAACATGTTTTTCATATACCAGAAATGTTTGAAGCTACTGACTGAATGAAAGGAGCTGGCATCTCACTCTCTTTGAATCTTCTTTATCATGCTAGGATTAGCAGGAAAAAGCAAAAAATTTCAGAATTGCACCTTGCAATGTGGAGATATTACTGTTTGTGCATTTACAATATTCTTTGATTTTTGCCATTGAAAAACATGTTTTTCATATACCAGAAATGTTTGAAGCTACTGACTGAATGAAAGGAGCTGGCATCTCACTCTCTTTGAATCTTCTTTATCATGCTAGGATTAGCAGGAAAAAGCAAAAAATTTCAGAATTGCACCTTGCAATGTGGAGATATTACTGTTTGTGCATTTACAATATTCATTGATTTTTGCCATTGAAAAACATGTTTTTCATATACCAGAAATGTTTGAAGCTACTGACTGAATGAAAGGAGCTGGCATCTCACTCTCTTGGAATCTTCTTTATCATGCTAGGATTAACAGGAAAAAGCAAAAAATTTCAGAATTGCACCTTGCAATGTGGAGATATTACTGTTTGTGCATTTACAATATTCATTGATTTTTGCCATTGAAAAACGTCCAGAAATGTTTGAAGCTACTGACTGAATGAAAGGAGCTGGTATCTCACTCTCTTTGAATCTTCTTTATCATGCTAGGATTAACAGAAAAAAGCAAAAAATTTCAGAATTGCACCTTGCAATGTGGAGATATTACTGTTTGTGCATTTACAATATTCATTGATTTTTGCCATTGAAAAACATGTTTTTCATATACCAGAAATGTTTGAAGCTACTGACTGAATGAAAGGAGCTGGCATCTCACTCTCTTTGAATCTTCTTTATCATGCTAGGATTAGCAGGAAAAAGCAAAAAATTTCAGAATTGCACCTTGCAATGTGGAGATATTACTGTTTGTGCATTTACAATATTCATTGATTTTTGCCATTGAAAAACATCATGTTATTCATATACCAGAAATGTTTGAAGCTACTGACTGAATGAAAGGAGCTGGCATCTCACTCTCTTTGAATCTTCTTTATCATGCTAGGATTAACAGGAAAAAGCAAAATAATTCAGAATTGCACCTTGCAATGTGGAGATATTACTGTTTGTGCATTTACAATATTCATTGATTTTTGCCATTGAAAAACGTCCAGAAATGTTTGAAGCTACTGACTGAATGAAAGGAGCTGGCATCTCACTCTCTTTGAATCTTCTTTATCATGCTAGGATTAGCAGGAAAAAGCAAAAAATTTCAGAATTGCACCTTGCAATGTGGAGATATTACTGTTTGTGCATTTACAATATTCATTGATTTTTGCCATTGAAAAACATGTTTTTCATATACCAGAAATGTTTGAAGCTACTGACTGAATGAAAGGAGCTGGCATCTCACTCTCTTTGAATCTTCTTTATCATGCTAGGATTAGCAGGAAAAAGCAAAAAATTTCAGAATTGCACCTTGCAATGTGGAGATATTACTGTTTGTGCATTTACAATATTCATTGATTTTTGCCATTGAAAAACATGTTTTTCATATACCAGAAATGTTTGAAGCTACTGACTGAATGAAAGGAGCTGGCATCTCACTCTCTTGGAATCTTCTTTATCATGCTAGGATTAACAGGAAAAAGCAAAAAATTTCAGAATTGCACCTTGCAATGTGGAGATATTACTGTTTGTGCATTTACAATATTCATTGATTTTTGCCATTGAAAAACGTCCAGAAATGTTTGAAGCTACTGACTGAATGAAAGGAGCTGGCATCTCACTCTCTTTGAATCTTCTTTATCATGCTAGGATTAACAGGAAAAAGCTAAAAATTTCAGAATTGCACCTTGCAATGTGGAGATATTACTGTTTGTGCATTTACAATATTCATTGATTTTTGCCATTGAAAAACATGTTTTTCATATACCAGAAATGTTTGAAGCTACTGACTGAATGAAAGGAGCTGGCATCTCACTCTCTTCGAATCTTCTTTATCATGCTAGGATTAGCAGGAAAAAGCAAAAAATTTCAGAATTGCACCTTGCAATGTGGAGATATTACTGTTTGTGCATTTACAATATTCATTGATTTTTGCCATTGAAAAACATGTTTTTCATATACCAGAAATGTTTGAAGCTACTGACTGAATGAAAGGAGCTGGCATCTCACTCTCTTTGAATCTTCTTTATCATGCTAGGATTAGCAGGAAAAAGCAAAAAATTTCAGAATTGCACCTTGCAATGTGGAGATATTACTGTTTGTGCATTTACAATATTCATTGATTTTTGCCATTGAAAAACATGTTTTTCATATACCAGAAATGTTTGAAGCTACTGACTGAATGAAAGGAGCTGGCATCTCACTCTCTTTGAATCTTCTTTATCATGCTAGGATTAGCAGGAAAAAGCAAAAAATTTCAGAATTGCACCTTGCAATGTGGAGATATTACTGTTTGTGCATTTACAATATTCATTGATTTTTGCCATTGAAAAACATGTTTTTCATATACCAGAAATGTTTGAAGCTACTGACTGAATGAAAGGAGCTGGCATCTCACTCTCTTTGAATCTTCTTTATCATGCTAGGATTAACAGGAAAAAGCAAAAAATTTCAGAATTGCACCTTGCAATGTGGAGATATTACTGTTTGTGCATTTACAATATTCATTGATTTTTGCCATTGAAAAACGTCCTGAAATGTTTGAAGCTACTGACTGAATGAAAGGAGCTGGCATCTCACTCTCTTTGAATCTTCTTTATCATGCTAGGATTAGCAGGAAAAAGCAAAAAATTTCAGAATTGCACCTTGCAATGTGGAGATATTACTGTTTGTGCATTTACAATATTCATTGATTTTTGCCATTGAAAAACATGTTTTTCATATACCAGAAATGTTTGAAGCTACTGACTCAATGAAAGGAGCTGGCATCTCACTCTCTTGGAATCTTCTTTATCATGCTAGGATTAACAGGAAAAAGCAAAAAAATTCAGAATTGCACCTTGCAATGTGGAGATATTACTGTTTGTGCATTTACAATATTCATTGATTTTTGCCATTGAAAAACGTCCAGAAATGTTTGAAGCTACTGACTGAATGAAAGGAGCTGGCATCTCACTCTCTTTGAATCTTCTTTATCATGCTAGGATTAACAGGAAAAAGCTAAAAATTTCAGAATTGCACCTTGCAATGTGGAGATATTACTGTTTGTGCATTTACAATATTCATTGATTTTTGCCATTGAAAAACATGTTTTTCATATACCAGAAATGTTTGAAGCTACTGACTGAATGAAAGGAGCTGGCATCTCACTCTCTTTGAATCTTCTTTATCATGCTAGGATTAACAGGAAAAAGCAAAAAATTTCAGAATTGCACCTTGCAATGTGGAGATATTACTGTTTGTGCATTTACAATATTCATTGATTTTTGCCATTGAAAAACATGTTTTTCATATACCAGAAATGTTTGAAGCTACTGACTGAATGAAAGGAGCTGGCATCTCACTCTGTTTGAATCTTCTTTATCATGCTAGGATTAGCAGGAAAAAGCAAAAAATTTCAGAATTGCACCTTGCAATGTGGAGATATTACTCTTTGTGCATTTACAATATTCATTGATTTTTGCCATTGAAAAACATGTTTTTCATATACCAGAAATGTTTGAAGCTACTGACTGAATGAAAGGAGCTGGCATCTCACTCTCTTTGAATCTTCTTTATCATGCTAGGATTAGCAGGAAAAAGCAAAAAATTTCAGAATTGCACCTTGCAATGTGGAGATATTACTGTTTGTGCATTTACAATATTCATTGATTTTTGCCATTGAAAAACATGTTTTTCATATACCAGAAATGTTTGAAGCTACTGACTGAATGAAAGGAGCTGGCATCTCACTCTCTTGGAATCTTCTTTATCATGCTAGGATTAACAGGAAAAAGCAAAAAATTTCAGAATTGCACCTTGCAATGTGGAGATATTACTGTTTGTGCATTTACAATATTCATTGATTTTTGCCATTGAAAAACGTCCAGAAATGTTTGAAGCTACTGACTGAATGAAAGGAGCTGGTATCTCACTCTCTTTGAATCTTCTTTATCATGCTAGGATTAGCAGGAAAAAGCAAAAAATTTCAGAATTGCACCTTGCAATGTGGAGATATTACTGTTTGTGCATTTACAATATTCATTGATTTTTGCCATTGAAAAACATGTTTTTCATATACCAGAAATGTTTGAAGCTACTGACTGAATGAAAGGAGCTGGCATCTCACTCTCTTGGAATCTTCTTTATCATGCTAGGATTAACAGGAAAAAGCAAAAAATTTCAGAATTGCACCTTGCAATGTGGAGATATTACTGTTTGTGCATTTACAATATTCATTGATTTTTGACATTGAAAAACGTCCAGAAATGTTTGAAGCTACTGACTGAATGAAAGGAGCTGGTATCTCACTCTCTTTGAATCTTCTTTATCATGCTAGGATTAACAGAAAAAAGCTAAAAATTTCAGAATTGCACCTTGCAATGTGGAGATATTACTGTTTGTGCATTTACAATATTCATTGATTTTTGCCATTGAAAAACATGTTTTTCATATACCAGAAATGTTTGAAGCTACTGACTGAATGAAAGGAGCTGGCATCTCACTCTCTTTGAATCTTCTTTATCATGCTAGGATTAGCAGGAAAAAGCAAAAAATTTCAGAATTGCACCTTGCAATGTGGAGATATTACTGTTTGTGCATTTACAATATTCATTGATTTTTGCCATTGAAAAACATCATGTTATTCATATACCAGAAATGTTTGAAGCTACTGACTGAATGAAAGGAGCTGGCATCTCACTCTCTTTGAATCTTCTTTATCATGCTAGGATTAACAGGAAAAAGCAAAATAATTCAGAATTGCACCTTGCAATGTGGAGATATTACTGTTTGTGCATTTACAATATTCATTGATTTTTGCCATTGAAAAACGTCCAGAAATGTTTGAAGCTACTGACTGAATGAAAGGATCTGGCATCTCACTCTCTTTGAATCTTCTTTATCATGCTAGGATTAGCAGGAAAAAGCAAAAAATTTCAGAATTGCACCTTGCAATGTGGAGATATTACTGTTTGTGCATTTACAATATTCATTGATTTTTGCCATTGAAAAACATGTTTTTCATATACCAGAAATGTTTGAAGCTACTGACTGAATGAAAGGAGCTGGCATCTCACTCTCTTTGAATCTTCTTTATCATGCTAGGATTAGCAGGAAAAAGCAAAAAATTTCAGAATTGCACCTTGCAATGTGGAGATATTACTGTTTGTGCATTTACAATATTCATTGATTTTTGCCATTGAAAAACATGTTTTTCATATACCAGAAATGTTTGAAGCTACTGACTGAATGAAAGGAGCTGGCATCTCACTCTCTTGGAATCTTCTTTATCATGCTAGGATTAACAGGAAAAAGCAAAAAATTTCAGAATTGCACCTTGCAATGTGGAGATATTACTGTTTGTGCATTTACAATATTCATTGATTTTTGCCATTGAAAAACGTCCAGAAATGTTTGAAGCTACTGACTGAATGAAAGGAGCTGGCATCTCACTCTCTTTGAATCTTCTTTATCATGCTAGGATTAACAGGAAAAAGCTAAAAATTTCAGAATTGCACCTTGCAATGTGGAGATATTACTGTTTGTGCATTTACAATATTCATTGATTTTTGCCATTGAAAAACATGTTTTTCATATACCAGAAATGTTTGAAGCTACTGACTGAATGAAAGGAGCTGGCATCTCACTCTCTTCGAATCTTCTTTATCATGCTAGGATTAGCAGGAAAAAGCAAAAAATTTCAGAATTGCACCTTGCAATGTGGAGATATTACTGTTTGTGCATTTACAATATTCATTGATTTTTGCCATTGAAAAACATGTTTTTCATATACCAGAAATGTTTGAAGCTACTGACTGAATGAAAGGAGCTGGCATCTCACTCTCTTTGAATCTTCTTTATCATGCTAGGATTAGCAGGAAAAAGCAAAAAATTTCAGAATTGCACCTTGCAATGTGGAGATATTACTGTTTGTGCATTTACAATATTCATTGATTTTTGCCATTGAAAAACATGTTTTTCATATACCAGAAATGTTTGAAGCTACTGACTGAATGAAAGGAGCTGGCATCTCACTCTCTTTGAATCTTCTTTATCATGCTAGGATTAGCAGGAAAAAGCAAAAAATTTCAGAATTGCACCTTGCAATGTGGAGATATTACTGTTTGTGCATTTACAATATTCATTGATTTTTGCCATTGAAAAACATGTTTTTCATATACCAGAAATGTTTGAAGCTACTGACTGAATGAAAGGAGCTGGCATCTCACTCTCTTTGAATCTTCTTTATCATGCTAGGATTAACAGGAAAAAGCAAAAAATTTCAGAATTGCACCTTGCAATGTGGAGATATTACTGTTTGTGCATTTACAATATTCATTGATTTTTGCCATTGAAAAACGTCCTGAAATGTATGAAGCTACTGACTGAATGAAAGGAGCTGGCATCTCACTCTCTTTGAATCTTCTTTATCATGCTAGGATTAGCAGGAAAAAGCAAAAAATTTCAGAATTGCACCTTGCAATGTGGAGATATTACTGTTTGTGCATTTACAATATTCATTGATTTTTGCCATTGAAAAACATGTTTTTCATATACCAGAAATGTTTGAAGCTACTGACTGAATGAAAGGAGCTGGCATCTCACTCTCTTGGAATCTTCTTTATCATGCTAGGATTAACAGGAAAAAGCAAAAAAATTCAGAATTGCACCTTGCAATGTGGAGATATTACTGTTTGTGCATTTACAATATTCATTGATTTTTGCCATTGAAAAACGTCCAGAAATGTTTGAAGCTACTGACTGAATGAAAGGAGCTGGCATCTCACTCTCTTTGAATCTTCTTTATCATGCTAGGATTAACAGGAAAAAGCTAAAAATTTCAGAATTGCACCTTGCAATGTGGAGATATTACTGTTTGTGCATTTACAATATTCATTGATTTTTGCCATTGAAAAACATGTTTTTCATATACCAGAAATGTTTGAAGCTACTGACTGAATGAAAGGAGCTGGCATCTCACTCTCTTTGAATCTTCTTTATCATGCTAGGATTAACAGGAAAAAGCAAAAAATTTCAGAATTGCACCTTGCAATGTGGAGATATTACTGTTTGTGCATTTACAATATTCATTGATTTTTGCCATTGAAAAACATGTTTTTCATATACCAGAAATGTTTGAAGCTACTGACTGAATGAAAGGAGCTGGCATCTCACTCTCTTTGAATCTTCTTTATCATGCTAGGATTAGCAGGAAAAAGCAAAAAATTTCAGAATTGCACCTTGCAATGTGGAGATATTACTGTTTGTGCATTTACAATATTCATTGATTTTTGCCATTGAAAAACATGTTTTTCATATACCAGAAATGTTTGAAGCTACTGACTGAATGAAAGGAGCTGGCATCTCACTCTCTTTGAATCTTCTTTATCATGCTAGGATTAGCAGGAAAAAGCAAAAAATTTCAGAATTGCACCTTGCAATGTGGAGATATTACTGTTTGTGCATTTACAATATTCATTGATTTTTGCCATTGAAAAACGTCCAGAAATGTTTGAAGCTACTGACTGAATGAAAGGAGCTGGTATCTCACTCTCTTTGAATCTTCTTTATCATGCTAGGATTAAAAGAAAAAAGCTAAAAATTTCAGAATTGCACCTTGCAATGTGGAGATATTACTGTTTGTGCATTTACAATATTCATTGATTTTTGCCATTGAAAAACATGTTTTTCATATACCAGAAATGTTTGAAGCTACTGACTGAATGAAAGGAGCTGGCATCTCACTCTCTTTGAATCTTCTTTATCATGCTAGGATTAGCAGGAAAAAGCAAAAATTTCAGAATTGCACCTTGCAATGTGGAGATATTACTGTTTGTGCATTTACAATATTCATTGATTTTTGCCATTGAAAAACATCATGTTATTCATATACCAGAAATGTTTGAAGCTACTGACTGAATGAAAGGAGCTGGCATCTCACTCTCTTTGAATCTTCTTTATCATGCTAGGATTAACAGGAAAAAGCAAAAAAATTCAGAATTGCACCTTGCAATGTGGAGATATTACTGTTTGTGCATTTACAATATTCATTGATTTTTGCCATTGAAAAACGTCCAGAAATGTTTGAAGCTACTGACTGAATGAAAGGAGCTGGCATCTCACTCTCTTTGAATCTTCTTTATCATGCTAGGATTAGCAGGAAAAAGCAAAAAATTTCAGAATTGCACCTTGCAATGTGGAGATATTACTGTTTGTGCATTTACAATATTCATTGATTTTTGCCATTGAAAAACATGTTTTTCATATACCAGAAATGTTTGAAGCTACTGACTGAATGAAAGGAGCTGGCATCTCACTCTCTTTGAATCTTCTTTATCATGCTAGGATTAGCAGGAAAAAGCAAAAAATTTCAGAATTGCACCTTGCAATGTGGAGATATTACTGTTTGTGCATTTACAATATTCATTGATTTTTGCCATTGAAAAACATGTTTTTCATATACCAGAAATGTTTGAAGCTACTGACTGAATGAAAGGAGCTGGCATCTCACTCTCTTGGAATCTTCTTTATCATGCTAGGATTAACAGGAAAAAGCAAAAAATTTCAGAATTGCACCTTGCAATGTGGAGATATTACTGTTTGTGCATTTACAATATTCATTGATTTTTGCCATTGAAAAACGTCCAGAAATGTTTGAAGCTACTGACTGAATGAAAGGAGCTGGCATCTCACTCTCTTTGAATCTTCTTTATCATGCTAGGATTAACAGGAAAAAGCTAAAAATTTCAGAATTGCACCTTGCAATGTGGAGATATTACTGTTTGTGCATTTACAATATTCATTGATTTTTGCCATTGAAAAACATGTTTTTCATATACCAGAAATGTTTGAAGCTACTGACTGAATGAAAGGAGCTGGCATCTCACTCTCTTTGAATCTTCTTTATCATGCTAGGATTAGCAGGAAAAAGCAAAAAATTTCAGAATTGCACCTTGCAATGTGGAGATATTACTGTTTGTGCATTTACAATATTCATTGATTTTTGCCATTGAAAAACATGTTTTTCATATACCAGAAATGTTTGAAGCTACTGACTGAATGAAAGGAGCTGGCATCTCACTCTCTTTGAATCTTCTTTATCATGCTAGGATTAGCAGGAAAAAGCAAAAAATTTCAGAATTGCACCTTGCAATGTGGAGATATTACTGTTTGTGCATTTACAATATTCATTGATTTTTGCCATTGAAAAACATGTTTTTCATATACCAGAAATGTTTGAAGCTACTGACTGAATGAAAGGAGCTGGCATCTCACTCTCTTTGAATCTTCCTTATCATGCTAGGATTAGCAGGAAAAAGCAAAAAATTTCAGAATTGCACCTTGCAATGTGGAGATATTACTGTTTGTGCATTGACAATATTCATTGATTTTTGCCATTGAAAAACATGTTTTTCATATACCAGAAATGTTTGAAGCTACTGACTGAATGAAAGGAGCTGGCATCTCACTCTCTTTGAATCTTCTTTATCATGCTAGGATTAACAGGAAAAAGCAAAAAATTTTAGAATTGCACCTTGCAATGTGGAGATATTACTGTTTGTGCATTTACAATATTCATTGATTTTTGCCATTGAAAAACGTCCAGAAATGTTTGAAGCTACTGACTGAATGAAAGGAGCTGGCATCTCACTCTCTTTGAATCTTCTTTATCATGCTAGGATTAGCAGGAAAAAGCAAAAAATTTCAGAATTGCACCTTGCAATGTGGAGATATTACTGTTTGTGCATTTACAATATTCATTGATTTTTGCCATTGAAAAACATGTTTTTCATATACCAGAAATGTTTGAAGCTACTGACTGAATGAAAGGAGCTGGCATCTCACTCTCTTTGAATCTTCTTTATCATGCTAGGATTAACAGGAAAAAGCAAAAAATTTCAGAATTGCACCTTGCAATGTGGAGATATTACTGTTTGTGCATTTACAATATTCATTGATTTTTGCCATTGAAAAACGTCCAGAAATGTTTGAAGCTACTGACTGAATGAAAGGAGCTGGCATCTCACTCTCTTTGAATCTTCTTTATCATGCTAGGATTAGCAGGAAAAAGCAAAAAATTTCTGAATTGCACCTTGCAATGTGGAGATATTACTGTTTGTGCATTTACAATATTCATTGATTTTTGCCATTGAAAAACATGTTTTTCATATACCAGAAATGTTTGAAGCTACTGACTGAATGAAAGGAGCTGGCATCTCACTCTCTTTGAATCTTCTTTATCATGCTAGGATTAGCAGGAAAAAGCAAAAAATTTCAGAATTGCACCTTGCAATGTGGAGATATTACTGTTTGTGCATTTACAATATTCATTGATTTTTGCCATTGAAAAACATGTTTTTCATATACCAGAAATGTTTGAAGCTACTGACTGAATGAAAGGAGCTGGCATCTCACTCTCTTTGAATCTTCTTTATCATGCTAGGATTAACAGGAAAAAGCAAAACATTTCAGAATTGCACCTTGCAATGTGGAGATATTACTGTTTGTGCATTTACAATATTCATTGATTTTTGCCATTGAAAAACGTCCAGAAATGTTTGAAGCTACTGACTGAATGAAAGGAGCTGGCATCTCACTCTCTTTGAATCTTCTTTATCATGCTAGGATTAGCAGGAAAAAGCAAAAAATTTCAGAATTGCACCTTGCAATGTGGAGATATTACTGTTTGTGCATTTACAATATTCATTGATTTTTGCCATTGAAAAACATGTTTTTCATATACCAGAAATGTTTGAAGCTACTGACAATGAAAGGAGCTGGCATCTCACTCTCTTTGAATCTTCTTTATCATGCTAGGATTAGCAGGAAAAAGCAAAAAATTTCAGAATTGCACCTTGCAATGTGGAGATATTACTGTTTGTGCATTTACAATATTCATTGATTTTTGCCATTGAAAAACATGTTTTTCATATACCAGAAATGTTTGAAGCTACTGACTGAATGAAAGGAGCTGGCATCTCACTCTCTTTGAATCTTCTTTATCATGCTAGGATTAGCAGGAAAAAGCAAAAAATTTCAGAATTGCACCTTGCAATGTGGAGATATTACTGTTTGTGCATTTACAATATTCATTGATTTTTGCCATTGAAAAACATGTTTTTCATATACCAGAAATGTTTGAAGCTACTGACTGAATGAAAGGAGCTGGCATCTCACTCTCTTTGAATCTTCTTTATCATGCTAGGATTAGCAGGAAAAAGCAAAAAATTTCAGAATTGCACCTTGCAATGTGGAGATATTACTGTTTGTGCATTTACAATATTCATTGATTTTTGCCATTGAAAAACATGTTTTTCATATACCAGAAATGTTTGAAGCTACTGACTGAATGAAAGGAGCTGGCATCTCACTCTCTTTGAATCTTCCTTATCATGCTAGGATTAGCAGGAAAAAGCAAAAAATTTCAGAATTGCACCTTGCAATGTGGAGATATTACTGTTTGTGCATTGACAATATTCATTGATTTTTGCCATTGAAAAACATGTTTTTCATATACCAGAAATGTTTGAAGCTACTGACTGAATGAAAGGAGCTGGCATCTCACTCTCTTTGAATCTTCTTTATCATGCTAGGATTAACAGGAAAAAGCAAAAAATTTTAGAATTGCACCTTGCAATGTGGAGATATTACTGTTTGTGCATTTACAATATTCATTGATTTTTGCCATTGAAAAACGTCCAGAAATGTTTGAAGCTACTGACTGAATGAAAGGAGCTGGCATCTCACTCTCTTTGAATCTTCTTTATCATGCTAGGATTAGCAGGAAAAAGCAAAAAATTTCAGAATTGCACCTTGCAATGTGGAGATATTACTGTTTGTGCATTTACAATATTCATTGATTTTTGCCATTGAAAAACATGTTTTTCATATACCAGAAATGTTTGAAGCTACTGACTGAATGAAAGGAGCTGGCATCTCACTCTCTTTGAATCTTCTTTATCATGCTAGGATTAACAGGAAAAAGCAAAAAATTTCAGAATTGCACCTTGCAATGTGGAGATATTACTGTTTGTGCATTTACAATATTCATTGATTTTTGCCATTGAAAAACGTCCAGAAATGTTTGAAGCTACTGACTGAATGAAAGGAGCTGGCATCTCACTCTCTTTGAATCTTCTTTATCATGCTAGGATTAGCAGGAAAAAGCAAAAAATTTCTGAATTGCACCTTGCAATGTGGAGATATTACTGTTTGTGCATTTACAATATTCATTGATTTTTGCCATTGAAAAACATGTTTTTCATATACCAGAAATGTTTGAAGCTACTGACTGAATGAAAGGAGCTGGCATCTCACTCTCTTTGAATCTTCTTTATCATGCTAGGATTAGCAGGAAAAAGCAAAAAATTTCAGAATTGCACCTTGCAATGTGGAGATATTACTGTTTGTGCATTTACAATATTCATTGATTTTTGCCATTGAAAAACATGTTTTTCATATACCAGAAATGTTTGAAGCTACTGACTGAATGAAAGGAGCTGGCATCTCACTCTCTTTGAATCTTCTTTATCATGCTAGGATTAACAGGAAAAAGCAAAACATTTCAGAATTGCACCTTGCAATGTGGAGATATTACTGTTTGTGCATTTACAATATTCATTGATTTTTGCCATTGAAAAACGTCCAGAAATGTTTGAAGCTACTGACTGAATGAAAGGAGCTGGCATCTCACTCTCTTTGAATCTTCTTTATCATGCTAGGATTAGCAGGAAAAAGCAAAAAATTTCAGAATTGCACCTTGCAATGTGGAGATATTACTGTTTGTGCATTTACAATATTCATTGATTTTTGCCATTGAAAAACATGTTTTTCATATACCAGAAATGTTTGAAGCTACTGACAATGAAAGGAGCTGGCATCTCACTCTCTTTGAATCTTCTTTATCATGCTAGGATTAGCAGGAAAAAGCAAAAAATTTCAGAATTGCACCTTGCAATGTGGAGATATTACTGTTTGTGCATTTACAATATTCATTGATTTTTGCCATTGAAAAACATGTTTTTCATATACCAGAAATGTTTGAAGCTACTGACTGAATGAAAGGAGCTGGCATCTCACTCTCTTTAAATCTTCTTTATCATGCTAGGATTAACAGGAAAAAGCAAAAAATTTCAGAATTGCACCTTGCAATGTGGAGATATTACTGTTTGTGCATTTACAATATTCATTGATTTTTGCCATTGAAAAACGTCCAGAAATGTTTGAAGCTACTGACTGAATGAAAGGAGCTGGCATCTCACTCTCTTTGAATCTTCTTTATCATGCTAGGATTAGCAGGAAAAAGCAAAAATTTCAGAATTGCACCTTGCAATGTGGAGATATTACTGTTTGTGCATTTACAATATTCATTGATTTTTGCCATTGAAAAACATCATGTTATTCATATACCAGAAATGTTTGAAGCTACTGACTGAATGAAAGGAGCTGGCATCTCACTCTCTTTGAATCTTCTTTATCATGCTAGGATTAACAGGAAAAAGCAAAAAATTTCAGAATTGCACCTTGCAATGTGGAGATATTACTGTTTGTGCATTTACAATATTCATTGATTTTTGCCATTGAAAAACGTCCAGAAATGTTTGAAGCTACTGACTGAATGAAAGGAGCTGGCATCTCACTCTCTTTGAATCTTCTTTATCATGCTAGGATTAGCAGGAAAAAGCAAAAAATTTCAGAATTGCACCTTGCAATGTGGAGATATTACTGTTTGTGCATTTACAATATTCATTGATTTTTGCCATTGAAAAACATGTTTTTCATATACCAGAAATGTTTGAAGCTACTGACTGAATGAAAGGAGCTGGCATCTCACTCTCTTTGAATCTTCTTTATCATGCTAGGATTAGCAGGAAAAAGCAAAAAATTTCAGAATTGCACCTTGCAATGTGGAGATATTACTGTTTGTGCATTTACAATATTCATTGATTTTTGCCATTGAAAAACATGTTTTTCATATACCAGAAATGTTTGAAGCTACTGACTGAATGAAAGGAGCTGGCATCTCACTCTCTTGGAATCTTCTTTATCATGCTAGGATTAACAGGAAAAAGCAAAAAATTTCAGAATTGCACCTTGCAATGTGGAGATATTACTGTTTGTGCATTTACAATATTCATTGATTTTTGCCATTGAAAAACGTCCAGAAATGTTTGAAGCTACTGACTGAATGAAAGGAGCTGGCATCTCACTCTCTTTGAATCTTCTTTATCATGCTAGGATTAACAGGAAAAAGCTAAAAATTTCAGAATTGCACCTTGCAATGTGGAGATATTACTGTTTGTGCATTTACAATATTCATTGATTTTTGCCATTGAAAAACATGTTTTTCATATACCAGAAATGTTTGAAGCTACTGACTGAATGAAAGGAGCTGGCATCTCACTCTCTTTGAATCTTCTTTATCATGCTAGGATTAGCAGGAAAAAGCAAAAAATTTCAGAATTGCACCTTGCAATGTGGAGATATTACTGTTTGTGCATTTACAATATTCATTGATTTTTGCCATTGAAAAACATGTTTTTCATATACCAGAAATGTTTGAAGCTACTGACTGAATGAAAGGAGCTGGCATCTCACTCTCTTGGAATCTTCTTTATCATGCTGGGATTAACAGGAAAAAGCAAAAAAATTCAGAATTGCACCTTGCAATGTGGAGATATTACTGTTTGTGCATTTACAATATTCATTGATTTTTGCCATTGAAAAACGTCCAGAAATGTTTGAAGCTACTGACTGAATGAAAGGAGCTGGCATCTCACTCTCTTTGAATCTTCTTTATCATGCTAGGATTAACAGGAAAAAGCTAAAAATTTCAGAATTGCACCTTGCAATGTGGAGATATTACTGTTTGTGCATTTACAATATTCATTGATTTTTGCCATTGAAAAACATGTTTTTCATATACCAGAAATGTTTGAAGCTACTGACTGAATGAAAGGAGCTGGCATCTCACTCTCTTTGAATCTTCTTTATCATGCTAGGATTAACAGGAAAAAGCAAAAAATTTCAGAATTGCACCTTGCAATGTGGAGATATTACTGTTTGTGCATTTACAATATTCATTGATTTTTGCCATTGAAAAACGTCCAGAAATGTTTGAAGCTACTGACTGAATGAAAGGAGCTGGCATCTCACTCTCTTTGAATCTTCTTTATCATGCTAGGATTAACAGGAAAAAGCTAAAAATTTCAGAATTGCACCTTGCAATGTGGAGATATTACTGTTTGTGCATTTACAATATTCATTGATTTTTGCCATTGAAAAACATGTTTTTCATATACCAGAAATGTTTGAAGCTACTGACTGAATGAAAGGAGCTGGCATCTCACTCTCTTTGAATCTTCTTTATCATGCTAGGATTAGCAGGAAAAAGCAAAAAATTTCAGAATTGCACCTTGCAATGTGGAGATATTACTGTTTGTGCATTTACAATATTCATTGATTTTTGCCATTGAAAAACATGTTTTTCATATACCAGAAATGTTTGAAGCTACTGACTGAATGAAAGGAGCTGGCATCTCACTCTCTTGGAATCTTCTTTATCATGCTGGGATTAACAGGAAAAAGCAAAAAAATTCAGAATTGCACCTTGCAATGTGGAGATATTACTGTTTGTGCATTTACAATATTCATTGATTTTTGCCATTGAAAAACGTCCAGAAATGTTTGAAGCTACTGACTGAATGAAAGGAGCTGGCATCTCACTCTCTTTGAATCTTCTTTATCATGCTAGGATTAACAGGAAAAAGCTAAAAATTTCAGAATTGCACCTTGCAATGTGGAGATATTACTGTTTGTGCATTTACAATATTCATTGATTTTTGCCATTGAAAAACATGTTTTTCATATACCAGAAATGTTTGAAGCTACTGACTGAATGAAAGGAGCTGGCATCTCACTCTCTTTGAATCTTCTTTATCATGCTAGGATTAACAGGAAAAAGCAAAAAATTTCAGAATTGCACCTTGCAATGTGGAGATATTACTGTTTGTGCATTTACAATATTCATTGATTTTTGCCATTGAAAAACATGTTTTTCATATACCAGAAATGTTTGAAGCTACTGACTGAATGAAAGGAGCTGGCATCTCACTCTCTTTGAATCTTCTTTATCATGCTAGGATTAGCAGGAAAAAGCAAAAAATTTCAGAATTGCACCTTGCAGTGTGGAGATATTACTGTTTGTGCATTTACAATATTCATTGATTTTTGCCATTGAAAAACATGTTTTTCATATACCAGAAATGTTTGAAGCTACTGACTGAATGAAAGGAGCTGGCATCTCACTCTCTTTGAATCTTCTTTATCATGCTAGGATTAGCAGGAAAAAGCAAAAAATTTCAGAATTGCACCTTGCAATGTGGAGATATTACTGTTTGTGCATTTACAATATTCATTGATTTTTGCCATTGAAAAACATGTTTTTCATATACCAGAAATGTTTGAAGCTACTGACTGAATGAAAGGAGCTGGCATCTCACTCTCTTGGAATCTTCTTTATCATGCTAGGATTAACAGGAAAAAGCTAAAAATTTCAGAATTGCACCTTGCAATGTGGAGATATTACTGTTTGTGCATTTACAATATTCATTGATTTTTGCCATTGAAAAATGTCCAGAAATGTTTGAAGCTACTGACTGAATGAAAGGAGCTGGCATCTCACTCTCTTTGAATCTTCTTTATCATGCTAGGATTAACAGGAAAAAGCTAAAAATTTCAGAATTGCACCTTGCAATGTGGAGATATTACTGTTTGTGCATTTACAATATTCATTGATTTTTGCCATTGAAAAACATGTTTTTCATATACCAGAAATGTTTGAAGCTACTGACTGAATGAAAGGAGCTGGCATCTCACTCTCTTTGAATCTTCTTTATCATGCTAGGATTAGCAGGAAAAAGCAAAAAATTTCAGAATTGCACCTTGCAATGTGGAGATATTACTGCTTGTGCATTTACAATATTCATTGATTTTTGCCATTGAAAAACATGTTTTTCATATACCAGAAA
Organism: Phyllobates terribilis; assembly: GCF_046119375.1. Lineage (NCBI taxonomy): Eukaryota > Metazoa > Chordata > Amphibia > Anura > Dendrobatidae > Phyllobates > Phyllobates terribilis. The sequence goes on from NW_027364852.1 coordinate 63,342, forward strand.
TGTTTGAAGCTACTGACTGAATGAAAGGATCTGGCATCTCACTCTCTTTGAATCTTCTTTATCATGCTAGGATTAACAGGAAAAAGCAAAAAATTTCAGAATTGCACCTTGCAATGTGGAGATATTACTGTTTGTGCATTTACAATATTCATTGATTTTTGCCATTGAAAAACGTCCAGAAATGTTTGAAGCTACTGACTGAATGAAAGGAGCTGGCATCTCACTCTCTTTGAATCTTCTTTATCATGCTAGGATTAGCAGGAAAAAGCAAAAAATTTCTAAATTGCACCTTGCAATGTGGAGATATTACTGTTTGTGCATTTACAATATTCATTGATTTTTGCCATTGAAAAACATGTTTTTCATATACCAGAAATGTTTGAAGCTACTGACTGAATGAAAGGAGCTGGCATCTCACTCTCTTTGAATCTTCTTTATCATGCTAGGATTAGCAGGAAAAAGCAAAAAATTTCAGAATTGCACCTTGCAATGTGGAGATATTACTGTTTGTGCATTTACAATATTCATTGATTTTTGCCATTGAAAAACATGTTTTTCATATACCAGAAATGTTTGAAGCTACTGACTGAATGAAAGGAGCTGGCATCTCACTCTCTTTGAATCTTCTTTATCATGCTAGGATTAACAGGAAAAAGCAAAAAATTTCAGAATTGCACCTTGCAATGTGGAGATATTACTGTTTGTGCATTTACAATATTCATTGATTTTTGCCATTGAAAAACGTCCAGAAACGTTTGAAGCTACTGACTGAATGAAAGGAGCTGGCATCTCACTCTCTTTGAATCTTCTTTATCATGCTAGGATTAGCAGGAAAAAGCAAAAAATTTCAGAATTGCACCTTGCAATGTGGAGATATTACTGTTTGTGCATTTACAATATTCATTGATTTTTGCCATTGAAAAACATGTTTTTCATATACCAGAAATGTTTGAAGCTACTGACAATGAAAGGAGCTGGCATCTCACTCTCTTTAAATCTTCTTTATCATGCTAGGATTAACAGGAAAAAGCAAAAAATTTCAGAATTGCACCTTGCAATGTGGAGATATTACTGTTTGTGCATTTACAATATTCATTGATTTTTGCCATTGAAAAACGTCCAGAAATGTTTGAAGCTACTGACTGAATGAAAGGAGCTGGCATCTCACTCTCTTTGAATCTTCTTTATCATGCTAGGATTAGCAGGAAAAAGCAAAAAAATTCAGAATTGCACCTTGCAATGTGGAGATATTACTGTTTGTGCATTTACAATATTCATTGATTTTTGCCATTGAAAAACATGTTTTTCATATACCAGAAATGTTTGAAGCTACTGACTGAATGAAAGGAGCTGGCATCTCACTCTCTTGGAATCTTCTTTATCATGCTAGGATTAACAGGAAAAAGCAAAAAATTTCAGAATTGCACCTTGCAATGTGGAGATATTACTGTTTGTGCATTTACAATATTCATTGATTTTTGCCATTGAAAAACGTCCAGAAATGTTTGAAGCTACTGACTGAATGAAAGGAGCTGGCATCTCACTCTCTTTGAATCTTCTTTATCATGCTAGGATTAACAGGAAAAAGCTAAAAATTTCAGAATTGCACCTTGCAATGTGGAGATATTACTGTTTGTGCATTTACAATATTCATTGATTTTTGCCATTGAAAAACATGTTTTTCATATACCAGAAATGTTTGAAGCTACTGACTGAATGAAAGGAGCTGGCATCTCACTCTCTTTGAATCTTCTTTATCATGCTAGGATTAGCAGGAAAAAGCAAAAAAATTCAGAATTGCACCTTGCAATGTGGAGATATTACTGTTTGTGCATTTACAATATTCATTGATTTTTGCCATTGAAAAACATGTTTTTCATATACCAGAAATGTTTGAAGCTACTGACTGAATGAAAGGAGCTGGCATCTCACTCTCTTGGAATCTTCTTTATCATGCTAGGATTAACAGGAAAAAGCAAAAAATTTCAGAATTGCACCTTGCAATGTGGAGATATTACTGTTTGTGCATTTACAATATTCATTGATTTTTGCCATTGAAAAACGTCCAGAAATGTTTGAAGCTACTGACTGAATGAAAGGAGCTGGCATCTCACTCTCTTTGAATCTTCTTTATCATGCTAGGATTAACAGGAAAAAGCTAAAAATTTCAGAATTGCACCTTGCAATGTGGAGATATTACTGTTTGTGCATTTACAATATTCATTGATTTTTGCCATTGAAAAACATGTTTTTCATATACCAGAAATGTTTGAAGCTACTGACTGAATGAAAGGAGCTGGCATATCACTCTCTTTGAATCTTCTTTATCATGCTAGGATTAACAGGAAAAAGCTAAAAATTTCAGAATTGCACCTTGCAATGTGGAGATATTACTGTTTGTGCATTTACAATATTCATTGATTTTTGCCATTGAAAAACATGTTTTTCATATACCAGAAATGTTTGAAGCTACTGACTGAATGAAAGGAGCTGGCATCTCACTCTCTTTGAATCTTCTTTATCATGCTAGGATTAGCAGGAAAAAGCAAAAAATTTCAGAATTGCACCTTGCAATGTGGAGATATTACTGTTTGTGCATTTACAATATTCATTGATTTTTGCCATTGAAAAACATGTTTTTCATATACCAGAAATGTTTGAAGCTACTGACTGAATGAAAGGAGCTGGCATCTCACTCTCTTTGAATCTTCTTTATCATGCTAGGATTAACAGGAAAAAGCAAAAAATTTCAGAATTTCACCTTGCAATGTGGAGATATTACTGTTTGTGCATTTACAATATTCATTGATTTTTGCCATTGAAAAACGTCCAGAAATGTTTGAAGCTACTGACTGAATGAAAGGAGCTGGCATCTCACTCTCTTTGAATCTTCTTTATCATGCTAGGATTAGCAGGAAAAAGCAAAAAATTTCTAAATTGCACCTTGCAATGTGGAGATATTACTGTTTGTGCATTTACAATATTCATTGATTTTTGCCATTGAAAAACATGTTTTTCATATACCAGAAATGTTTGAAGCTACTGACTGAATGAAAGGAGCTGGCATCTCACTCTCTTTGAATCTTCTTTATCATGCTAGGATTAGCAGGAAAAAGCAAAACATTTCAGAATTGCACCTTGCAATGTGGAGATATTACTGTTTGTGCATTTACAATATTCATTGATTTTTGCCATTGAAAAACATGTTTTTCATATACCAGAAATGTTTGAAGCTACTGACTGAATGAAAGGAGCTGGCATCTCACTCTCTTTGAATCTTCTTTATCATGCTAGGATTAACAGGAAAAAGCAAAAAATTTCAGAATTGCACCTTGCAATGTGGAGATATTACTGTTTGTGCATTTACAATATTCATTGATTTTTGCCATTGAAAAACGTCCAGAAATGTTTGAAGCTACTGACTGAATGAAAGGAGCTGGCATCTCACTCTCTTTGAATCTTCTTTATCATGCTAGGATTAGCAGGAAAAAGCAAAAAATTTCAGAATTGCACCTTGCAATGTGGAGATATTACTGTTTGTGCATTTACAATATTCATTGATTTTTGCCATTGAAAAACATGTTTTTCATATACCAGAAATGTTTGAAGCTACTGACAATGAAAGGAGCTGGCATCTCACTCTCTTTAAATCTTCTTTATCATGCTAGGATTAACAGGAAAAAGCAAAAAATTTCAGAATTGCACCTTGCAATGTGGAGATATTACTGTTTGTGCATTTACAATATTCATTGATTTTTGCCATTGAAAAACGTCCAGAAATGTTTGAAGCTACTGACTGAATGAAAGGAGCTGGCATCTCACTCTCTTTGAATCTTCTTTATCATGCTAGGATTAGCAGGAAAAAGCAAAAAATTTCAGAATTGCACCTTGCAATGTGGAGATATTACTGTTTGTGCATTTACAATATTCATTGATTTTTGCCATTGAAAAACATCATGTTATTCATATACCAGAAATGTTTGAAGCTACTGACTGAATGAAAGGAGCTGGCATATCACTCTCTTTGAATCTTCTTTATCATGCTAGGATTAACAGGAAAAAGCTAAAAATTTCAGAATTGCACCTTGCAATGTGGAGATATTACTGTTTGTGCATTTACAATATTCATTGATTTTTGCCATTGAAAAACATGTTTTTCATATACCAGAAATGTTTGAAGCTACTGACTGAATGAAAGGAGCTGGCATCTCACTCTCTTTGAATCTTCTTTATCATGCTAGGATTAGCAGGAAAAAGCAAAAAATTTCAGAATTGCACCTTGCAATGTGGAGATATTACTGTTTGTGCATTTACAATATTCATTGATTTTTGCAATTGAAAAACATGTTTTTCATATACCAGAAATGTTTGAAGCTACTGACTGAATGAAAGGAGCTGGCATCTCACTCTCTTTGAATCTTCTTTATCATGCTAGGATTAACAGGAAAAAGCAAAAAATTTCAGAATTGCACCTTGCAATGTGGAGATATTACTGTTTGTGCATTTACAATATTCATTGATTTTTGCCATTGAAAAACGTCCAGAAATGTTTGAAGCTACTGACTGAATGAAAGGAGCTGGCATCTCACTCTCTTTGAATCTTCTTTATCATGCTAGGATTAGCAGGAAAAAGCAAAAAATTTCTAAATTGCACCTTGCAATGTGGAGATATTACTGTTTGTGCATTTACAATATTCATTGATTTTTGCCATTGAAAAACATGTTTTTCATATACCAGAAATGTTTGAAGCTACTGACTGAATGAAAGGAGCTGGCATCTCACTCTCTTTGAATCTTCTTTATCATGCTAGGATTAGCAGGAAAAAGCAAAACATTTCAGAATTGCACCTTGCAATGTGGAGATATTACTGTTTGTGCATTTACAATATTCATTGATTTTTGCCATTGAAAAACGTCCAGAAATGTTTGAAGCTACTGACTGAATGAAAGGAGCTGGCATCTCACTCTCTTTGAATCTTCTTTATCATGCTAGGATTAGCAGGAAAAAGCAAAAAATTTCAGAATTGCACCTTGCAATGTGGAGATATTACTGTTTGTGCATTTACAATATTCATTGATTTTTGCCATTGAAAAACATGTTTTTCATATACCAGAAATGTTTGAAGCTACTGACAATGAAAGGAGCTGGCATCTCACTCTCTTTAAATCTTCTTTATCATGCTAGGATTAACAGGAAAAAGCAAAAAATTTCAGAATTGCACCTTGCAATGTGGAGATATTACTGTTTGTGCATTTACAATATTCATTGATTTTTGCCATTGAAAAACGTCCAGAAATGTTTGAAGCTACTGACTGAATGAAAGGAGCTGGCATCTCACTCTCTTTGAATCTTCTTTATCATGCTAGGATTAGCAGGAAAAAGCAAAAAATTTCAGAATTGCACCTTGCAATGTGGAGATATTACTGTTTGTGCATTTACAATATTCATTGATTTTTGCCATTGAAAAACATCATGTTATTCATATACCAGAAATGTTTGAAGCTACTGACTGAATGAAAGGAGCTGGCATCTCACTCTCTTTGAATCTTCTTTATCATGCTAGGATTAACAGGAAAAAGCAAAAAATTTCAGAATTGCACCTTGCAATGTGGAGATATTACTGTTTGTGCATTTACAATATTCATTGATTTTTGCCATTGAAAAACGTCCAGAAATGTTTGAAGCTACTGACTGAATGAAAGGAGCTGGCATCTCACTCTCTTTGAATCTTCTTTATCATGCTAGGATTAGCAGGAAAAAGCAAAAAATTTCAGAATTGCACCTTGCAATGTGGAGATATTACTGTTTGTGCATTTACAATATTCATTGATTTTTGCCATTGAAAAACATGTTTTTCATATACCAGAAATGTTTGAAGCTACTGACTGAATGAAAGGAGCTGGCATCTCACTCTCTTTGAATCTTCTTTATCATGCTAGGATTAGCAGGAAAAAGCAAAAAATTTCAGAATTGCACCTTGCAATGTGGAGATATTACTGTTTGTGCATTTACAATATTCATTGATTTTTGCCATTGAAAAACATGTTTTTCATATACCAGAAATGTTTGAAGCTACTGACTGAATGAAAGGAGCTGGCATCTCACTCTCTTGGAATCTTCTTTATCATGCTAGGATTAACAGGAAAAAGCAAAAAATTTCAGAATTGCACCTTGCAATGTGGAGATATTATTGTTTGTGCATTTACAATATTCATTGATTTTTGCCATTGAAAAACGTCCAGAAATGTTTGAAGCTACTGACTGAATGAAAGGAGCTGGCATCTCACTCTCTTTGAATCTTCTTTATCATGCTAGGATTAGCAGGAAAAAGCAAAAAATTTCAGAATTGCACCTTGCAATGTGGAGATATTACTGTTTGTGCATTTACAATATTCATTGATTTTTGCCATTGAAAAACATGTTTTTCATATACCAGAAATGTTTGAAGCTACTGACTGAATGAAAGGAGCTGGCATCTCACTCTCTTGGAATCTTCTTTATCATGCTGGGATTAACAGGAAAAAGCAAAAAAATTCAGAATTGCACCTTGCAATGTGGAGATATTACTGTTTGTGCATTTACAATATTCATTGATTTTTGCCATTGAAAAACATGTTTTTCATATACCAGAAATGTTTGAAGCTACTGACTGAATGAAAGGAGCTGGCATCTCACTCTCTTTGAATCTTCTTTATCATGCTAGGATTAGCAGGAAAAAGCAAAAAATTTCAGAATTGCACCTTGCAATGTGGAGATATTACTGTTTGTGCATTTACAATATTCATTGATTTTTGCCATTGAAAAACATGTTTTTCATATACCAGAAATGTTTGAAGCTACTGACTGAATGAAAGGAGCTGGCATCTCACTCTCTTGGAATCTTCTTTATCATGCTGGGATTAACAGGAAAAAGCAAAAAAATTCAGAATTGCACCTTGCAATGTGGAGATATTACTGTTTGTGCATTTACAATATTCATTGATTTTTGCCATTGAAAAACGTCCAGAAATGTTTGAAGCTACTGACTGAATGAAAGGAGCTGGCATCTCACTCTCTTTGAATCTTCTTTATCATGCTAGGATTAACAGGAAAAAGCTAAAAATTTCAGAATTGCACCTTGCAATGTGGAGATATTACTGTTTGTGCATTTACAATATTCATTGATTTTTGCCATTGAAAAACATGTTTTTCATATACCAGAAATGTTTGAAGCTACTGACTGAATGAAAGGAGCTGGCATCTCACTCTCTTTGAATCTTCTTTATCATGCTAGGATTAACAGGAAAAAGCAAAAAATTTCAGAATTGCACCTTGCAATGTGGAGATATTACTGTTTGTGCATTTACAATATTCATTGATTTTTGCCATTGAAAAACATGTTTTTCATATACCAGAAATGTTTGAAGCTACTGACTGAATGAAAGGAGCTGGCATCTCACTCTCTTTGAATCTTCTTTATCATGCTAGGATTAGCAGGAAAAAGCAAAAAATTTCAGAATTGCACCTTGCAATGTGGAGATATTACTGTTTGTGCATTTACAATATTCATTGATTTTTGCCATTGAAAAACATGTTTTTCATATACCAGAAATGTTTGAAGCTACTGACTGAATGAAAGGAGCTGGCATCTCACTCTCTTTGAATCTTCTTTATCATGCTAGGATTAGCAGGAAAAAGCAAAAAATTTCAGAATTGCACCTTGCAATGTGGAGATATTACTGTTTGTGCATTTACAATATTCATTGATTTTTGCCATTGAAAAACATGTTTTTCATATACCAGAAATGTTTGAAGCTACTGACTGAATGAAAGGAGCTGGCATCTCACTCTCTTGGAATCTTCTTTATCATGCTAGGATTAACAGGAAAAAGCAAAAAATTTCAGAATTGCACCTTGCAATGTGGAGATATTACTGTTTGTGCATTTACAATATTCATTGATTTTTGCCATTGAAAAACGTCCAGAAATGTTTGAAGCTACTGACTGAATGAAAGGAGCTGGCATCTCACTCTCTTTGAATCTTCTTTATCATGCTAGGATTAACAGGAAAAAGCAAAAAATTTCAGAATTGCACCTTGCAATGTGGAGATATTACTGTTTGTGCATTTACAATATTCATTGATTTTTGCCATTGAAAAACGTCCAGAAATGTTTGAAGCTACTGACTGAATGAAAGGAGCTGGCATCTCACTCTCTTTGAATCTTCTTTATCACGCTAGGATTAGCAGGAAAAAGCAAAAAATTTCTAAATTGCACCTTGCAATGTGGAGATATTACTGTTTGTGCATTTACAATATTCATTGATTTTTGCCATTGAAAAACATGTTTTTCATATACCAGAAATGTTTGAAGCTACTGACTGAATGAAAGGAGCTGGCATCTCACTCTCTTTGAATCTTCTTTATCATGCTAGGATTAGCAGGAAAAAGCAAAAAATTTCAGAATTGCACCTTGCAATGTGGAGATATTACTGTTTGTGCATTTACAATATTCATTGATTTTTGCCATTGAAAAACATGTTTTTCATATACCAGAAATGTTTGAAGCTACTGACTGAATGAAAGGAGCTGGCATCTCACTCTCTTTGAATCTTCTTTATCATGCTAGGATTAGCAGGAAAAAGCAAAAAATTTCAGAATTGCACCTTGCAATGTGGAGATATTACTGTTTGTGCATTTACAATATTCATTGATTTTTGCCATTGAAAAACATGTTTTTCATATACCAGAAATGTTTGAAGCTACTGACTGAATGAAAGGAGCTGGCATCTCACTCTCTTGGAATCTTCTTTATCATGCTGGGATTAACAGGAAAAAGCAAAAAAATTCAGAATTGCACCTTGCAATGTGGAGATATTACTGTTTGTGCATTTACAATATTCATTGATTTTTGCCATTGAAAAACGTCCAGAAATGTTTGAAGCTACTGACTGAATGAAAGGAGCTGGCATCTCACTCTCTTTGAATCTTCTTTATCATGCTAGGATTAACAGGAAAAAGCTAAAAATTTCAGAATTGCACCTTGCAATGTGGAGATATTACTGTTTGTGCATTTACAATATTCATTGATTTTTGCCATTGAAAAACATGTTTTTCATATACCAGAAATGTTTGAAGCTACTGACTGAATGAAAGGAGCTGGCATCTCACTCTCTTTGAATCTTCTTTATCATGCTAGGATTAACAGGAAAAAGCAAAAAATTTCAGAATTGCACCTTGCAATGTGGAGATATTACTGTTTGTGCATTTACAATATTCATTGATTTTTGCCATTGAAAAACATGTTTTTCATATACCAGAAATGTTTGAAGCTACTGACTGAATGAAAGGAGCTGGCATCTCACTCTCTTTGAATCTTCTTTATCATGCTAGGATTAGCAGGAAAAAGCAAAAAATTTCAGAATTGCACCTTGCAATGTGGAGATATTACTGTTTGTGCATTTACAATATTCATTGATTTTTGCCATTGAAAAACATGTTTTTCATATACCAGAAATGTTTGAAGCTACTGACTGAATGAAAGGAGCTGGCATCTCACTCTCTTTGAATCTTCTTTATCATGCTAGGATTAGCAGGAAAAAGCAAAAAATTTCAGAATTGCACCTTGCAATGTGGAGATATTACTGTTTGTGCATTTACAATATTCATTGATTTTTGCCATTGAAAAACATGTTTTTCATATACCAGAAATGTTTGAAGCTACTGACTGAATGAAAGGAGCTGGCATCTCACTCTCTTGGAATCTTCTTTATCATGCTAGGATTAACAGGAAAAAGCAAAAAATTTCAGAATTGCACCTTGCAATGTGGAGATATTACTGTTTGTGCATTTACAATATTCATTGATTTTTGCCATTGAAAAACGTCCAGAAATGTTTGAAGCTACTGACTGAATGAAAGGAGCTGGCATCTCACTCTCTTTGAATCTTCTTTATCATGCTAGGATTAACAGGAAAAAGCTAAAAATTTCAGAATTGCACCTTGCAATGTGGAGATATTACTGTTTGTGCATTTACAATATTCATTGATTTTTGCCATTGAAAAACATGTTTTTCATATACCAGAAATGTTTGAAGCTACTGACTGAATGAAAGGAGCTGGCATCTCACTCTCTTTGAATCTTCTTTATCATGCTAGGATTAGCAGGAAAAAGCAAAAAATTTCAGAATTGCACCTTGCAATGTGGAGATATTACTGTTTGTGCATTTACAATATTCATTGATTTTTGCCATTGAAAAACATGTTTTTCATATACCAGAAATGTTTGAAGCTACTGACTGAATGAAAGGAGCTGGCATCTCACTCTCTTTGAATCTTCTTTATCATGCTAGGATTAACAGGAAAAAGCAAAAAATTTCAGAATTGCACCTTGCAATGTGGAGATATTACTGTTTGTGCATTTACAATATTCATTGATTTTTGCCATTGAAAAACGTCCAGAAATGTTTGAAGCTACTGACTGAATGAAAGGAGCTGGCATCTCACTCTCTTTGAATCTTCTTTATCACGCTAGGATTAGCAGGAAAAAGCAAAAAATTTCTAAATTGCACCTTGCAATGTGGAGATATTACTGTTTGTGCATTTACAATATTCATTGATTTTTGCCATTGAAAAACATGTTTTTCATATACCAGAAATGTTTGAAGCTACTGACTGAATGAAAGGAGCTGGCATCTCACTCTCTTTGAATCTTCTTTATCATGCTAGGATTAGCAGGAAAAAGCAAAAAATTTCAGAATTGCACCTTGCAATGTGGAGATATTACTGTTTGTGCATTTACAATATTCATTGATTTTTGCCATTGAAAAACATGTTTTTCATATACCAGAAATGTTTGAAGCTACTGACTGAATGAAAGGAGCTGGCATCTCACTCTCTTTGAATCTTCTTTATCATGCTAGGATTAACAGGAAAAAGCAAAAAATTTCAGAATTGCACCTTGCAATGTGGAGATATTACTGTTTGTGCATTTACAATATTCATTGATTTTTGCCATTGAAAAACGTCCAGAAATGTTTGAAGCTACTGACTGAATGAAAGGAGCTGGCATCTCACTCTCTTTGAATCTTCTTTATCATGCTAGGATTAGCAGGAAAAAGCAAAAAATTTCAGAATTGCACCTTGCAATGTGGAGATATTACTGTTTGTGCATTTACAATATTCATTGATTTTTGCCATTGAAAAACATGTTTTTCATATACCAGAAATGTTTGAAGCTACTGACAATGAAAGGAGCTGGCATCTCACTCTCTTTAAATCTTCTTTATCATGCTAGGATTAACAGGAAAAAGCAAAAAATTTCAGAATTGCACCTTGCAATGTGGAGATATTACTGTTTGTGCATTTACAATATTCATTGATTTTTGCCATTGAAAAACGTCCAGAAATGTTTGAAGCTACTGACTGAATGAAAGGAGCTGGCATCTCACTCTCTTTGAATCTTCTTTATCATGCTAGGATTAGCAGGAAAAAGCAAAAAAATTCAGAATTGCACCTTGCAATGTGGAGATATTACTGTTTGTGCATTTACAATATTCATTGATTTTTGCCATTGAAAAACATGTTTTTCATATACCAGAAATGTTTGAAGCTACTGACTGAATGAAAGGAGCTGGCATCTCACTCTCTTGGAATCTTCTTTATCATGCTAGGATTAACAGGAAAAAGCAAAAAATTTCAGAATTGCACCTTGCAATGTGGAGATATTACTGTTTGTGCATTTACAATATTCATTGATTTTTGCCATTGAAAAACGTCCAGAAATGTTTGAAGCTACTGACTGAATGAAAGGAGCTGGCATCTCACTCTCTTTGAATCTTCTTTATCATGCTAGGATTAACAGGAAAAAGCTAAAAATTTCAGAATTTCACCTTGCAATGTGGAGATATTACTGTTTGTGCATTTACAATATTCATTGATTTTTGCCATTGAAAAACATGTTTTTCATATACCAGAAATGTTTGAAGCTACTGACTGAATGAAAGGAGCTGGCATCTCACTCTCTTTGAATCTTCTTTATCATGCTAGGATTAGCAGGAAAAAGCAAAAAATTTCAGAATTGCACCTTGCAATGTGGAGATATTACTGTTTGTGCATTTGCAATATTCATTGATTTTTGCCATTGAAAAACATGTTTTTCATATACCAGAAATGTTTGAAGCTACTGACTGAATGAAAGGAGCTGGCATCTCACTCTCTTTGAATCTTCTTTATCATGCTAGGATTAGCAGGAAAAAGCAAAAAATTTCAGAATTGCACCTTGCAATGTGGAGATATTACTGTTTGTGCATTTACAATATTCATTGATTTTTGCCATTGAAAAACATGTTTTTCATATACCAGAAATGTTTGAGCTACTGACTGAATGAAAGGAGCTGGCATCTCCCTCTCTTTGAATCTTCTTTATCATGCTAGGATTAACAGGAAAAAGCAAAAAATTTCAGAATTGCACCTTGCAATGTGGAGATATTACTGTTTGTGCATTTACAATATTCATTGATTTTTGCCATTGAAAAACGTCCAGAAATGTTTGAAGCTACTGACTGAATGAAAGGAGCTGGCATCTCACTCTCTTTGAATCTTCTTTATCATGCTAGGATTAGCAGGAAAAAGCAAAAAATTTCAGAATTGCACCTTGCAATGTGGAGATATTACTGTTTGTGCATTTACAATATTCATTGATTTTTGCCATTGAAAAACATCATGTTATTCATATACCAGAAATGTTTGAAGCTACTGACTGAATGAAAGGAGCTGGCATCTCACTCTCTTTGAATCTTCTTTATCATGCTAGGATTAACAGGAAAAAGCAAAAAAATTCAGAATTGCATCTTGCAATGTGGAGATATTACTGTTTGTGCATTTACAATATTCATTGATTTTTGCCATTGAAAAACGTCCAGAAATGTTTGAAGCTACTGACTGAATGAAAGGAGCTGGCATCTCACTCTCTTTGAATCTTCTTTATCATGCTAGGATTAACAGGAAAAAGCAAAAAATTTCAGAATTGCACCTTGCAATGTGGAGATATTACTGTTTGTGCATTTACAATATTCATTGATTTTTGCCATTGAAAAACGTCCAGAAATGTTTGAAGCTACTGACTGAATGAAAGGAGCTGGCATCTCACTCTCTTTGAATCTTCTTTATCACGCTAGGATTAGCAGGAAAAAGCAAAAAATTTCTAAATTGCACCTTGCAATGTGGAGATATTACTGTTTGTGCATTTACAATATTCATTGATTTTTGCCATTGAAAAACATGTTTTTCATATACCAGAAATGTTTGAAGCTACTGACTGAATGAAAGGAGCTGGCATCTCACTCTCTTTGAATCTTCTTTATCATGCTAGGATTAGCAGGAAAAAGCAAAAAATTTCAGAATTGCACCTTGCAATGTGGAGATATTACTGTTTGTGCATTTACAATATTCATTGATTTTTGCCATTGAAAAACATGTTTTTCATATACCAGAAATGTTTGAAGCTACTGACTGAATGAAAGGAGCTGGCATCTCACTCTCTTTGAATCTTCTTTATCATGCTAGGATTAACAGGAAAAAGCAAAAAATTTCAGAATTGCACCTTGCAATGTGGAGATATTACTGTTTGTGCATTTACAATATTCATTGATTTTTGCCATTGAAAAACGTCCAGAAATGTTTGAAGTTACTGACTGAATGAAAGGAGCTGGCATCTCACTCTCTTTGAATCTTCTTTATCATGCTATTATTAGCAGGAAAAAGCAAAAAATTTCAGAATTGCACCTTGCAATGTGGAGATATTACTGTTTGTGCATTTACAATATTCATTGATTTTTGCCATTGAAAAACATGTTTTTCATATACCAGAAATGTTTGAAGCTACTGACAATGAAAGGAGCTGGCATCTCACTCTCTTTAAATCTTCTTTATCATGCTAGGATTAACAGGAAAAAGCAAAAAATTTCAGAATTGCACCTTGCAATGTGGAGATATTACTGTTTGTGCATTTACAATATTCATTGATTTTTGCCATTGAAAAACGTCCAGAAATGTTTGAAGCTACTGACTGAATGAAAGGAGCTGGCATCTCACTCTCTTTGAATCTTCTTTATCATGCTAGGATTAGCAGGAAAAAGCAAAAAAATTCAGAATTGCACCTTGCAATGTGGAGATATTACTGTTTGTGCATTTACAATATTCATTGATTTTTGCCATTGAAAAACATGTTTTTCATATACCAGAAATGTTTGAAGCTACTGACTGAATGAAAGGAGCTGGCATCTCACTCTCTTGGAATCTTCTTTATCATGCTAGGATTAACAGGAAAAAGCAAAAAATTTCAGAATTGCACCTTGCAATGTGGAGATATTACTGTTTGTGCATTTACAATATTCATTGATTTTTGCCATTGAAAAACGTCCAGAAATGTTTGAAGCTACTGACTGAATGAAAGGAGCTGGCATCTCACTCTCTTTGAATCTTCTTTATCATGCTAGGATTAACAGGAAAAAGCTAAAAATTTCAGAATTGCACCTTGCAATGTGGAGATATTACTGTTTGTGCATTTACAATATTCATTGATTTTTGCCATTGAAAAACATGTTTTTCATATACCAGAAATGTTTGAAGCTACTGACTGAATGAAAGGAGCTGGCATCTCACTCTCTTTGAATCTTCTTTATCATGCTAGGATTAGCAGGAAAAAGCAAAAAATTTCAGAATTGCACCTTGCAATGTGGAGATATTACTGTTTGTGCATTTACAATATTCATTGATTTTTGCCATTGAAAAACATGTTTTTCATATACCAGAAATGTTTGAAGCTACTGACTGAATGAAAGGAGCTGGCATCTCACTCTCTTTGAATCTTCTTTATCATGCTAGGATTAGCAGGAAAAAGCAAAAAATTTCAGAATTGCACCTTGCAATGTGGAGATATTACTGTTTGTGCATTTACAATATTCATTGATTTTTGCCATTGAAAAACATGTTTTTCATATACCAGAAATGTTTGAGCTACTGACTGAATGAAAGGAGCTGGCATCTCCCTCTCTTTGAATCTTCTTTATCATGCTAGGATTAACAGGAAAAAGCAAAAAATTTCAGAATTGCACCTTGCAATGTGGAGATATTACTGTTTGTGCATTTACAATATTCATTGATTTTTGCCATTGAAAAACGTCCAGAAATGTTTGAAGCTACTGACTGAATGAAAGGAGCTGGCATCTCACTCTCTTTGAATCTTCTTTATCATGCTAGGATTAGCAGGAAAAAGCAAAAAATTTCAGAATTGCACCTTGCAATGTGGAGATATTACTGTTTGTGCATTTACAATATTCATTGATTTTTGCCATTGAAAAACATCATGTTATTCATATACCAGAAATGTTTGAAGCTACTGACTGAATGAAAGGAGCTGGCATCTCACTCTCTTTGAATCTTCTTTATCATGCTAGGATTAACAGGAAAAAGCAAAAAAATTCAGAATTGCATCTTGCAATGTGGAGATATTACTGTTTGTGCATTTACAATATTCATTGATTTTTGCCATTGAAAAACGTCCAGAAATGTTTGAAGCTACTGACTGAATGAAAGGAGCTGGCATCTCACTCTCTTTGAATCTTCTTTATCATGCTAGGATTAGCAGGAAAAAGCAAAAAATTTCAGAATTGCACCTTGCAATGTGGAGATATTACTGTTTGTGCATTTACAATATTCATTGATTTTTGCCATTGAAAAACATGTTTTTCATATACCAGAAATGTTTGAAGCTACTGACTGAATGAAAGGAGCTGGCATCTCACTCTCTTTGAATCTTCTTTATCATGCTAGGATTAGCAGGAAAAAGCAAAAAATTTCAGAATTGCACCTTGCAATGTGGAGATATTACTGTTTGTGCATTTACAATATTCATTGATTTTTGCCATTGAAAAACATGTTTTTCATATACCAGAAATGTTTGAAGCTACTGACTGAATGAAAGGAGCTGGCATCTCACTCTCTTGGAATCTTCTTTATCATGCTAGGATTAACAGGAAAAAGCAAAAAATTTCAGAATTGCACCTTGCAATGTGGAGATATTACTGTTTGTGCATTTACAATATTCATTGATTTTTGCCATTGAAAAACGTCCAGAAATGTTTGAAGCTACTGACTGAATGAAAGGAGCTGGCATCTCACTCTCTTTGAATCTTCTTTATCATGCTAGGATTAACAGGAAAAAGCTAAAAATTTCAGAATTGCACCTTGCAATGTGGAGATATTACTGTTTGTGCATTTACAATATTCATTGATTTTTGCCATTGAAAAACATGTTTTTCATATACCAGAAATGTTTGAAGCTACTGACTGAATGAAAGGAGCTGGCATATCACTCTCTTTGAATCTTCTTTATCATGCTAGGATTAACAGGAAAAAGCTAAAAATTTCAGAATTGCACCTTGCAATGTGGAGATATTACTGTTTGTGCATTTACAATATTCATTGATTTTTGCCATTGAAAAACATGTTTTTCATATACCAGAAATGTTTGAAGCTACTGACTGAATGAAAGGAGCTGGCATCTCACTCTCTTTGAATCTTCTTTATCATGCTAGGATTAGCAGGAAAAAGCAAAAAATTTCAGAATTGCACCTTGCAATGTGGAGATATTACTGTTTGTGCATTTACAATATTCATTGATTTTTGCCATTGAAAAACATGTTTTTCATATACCAGAAATGTTTGAAGCTACTGACTGAATGAAAGGAGCTGGCATCTCACTCTCTTTGAATCTTCTTTATCATGCTAGGATTAACAGGAAAAAGCAAAAAATTTCAGAATTGCACCTTGCAATGTGGAGATATTACTGTTTGTGCATTTACAATATTCATTGATTTTTGCCATTGAAAAACGTCCAGAAATGTTTGAAGCTACTGACTGAATGAAAGGAGCTGGCATCTCACTCTCTTTGAATCTTCTTTATCATGCTAGGATTAGCAGGAAAAAGCAAAAAATTTCTAAATTGCACCTTGCAATGTGGAGATATTACTGTTTGTGCATTTACAATATTCATTGATTTTTGCCATTGAAAAACATGTTTTTCATATACCAGAAATGTTTGAAGCTACTGACTGAATGAAAGGAGCTGGCATCTCACTCTCTTTGAATCTTCTTTATCATGCTAGGATTAGCAGGAAAAAGCAAAAAATTTCAGAATTGCACCTTGCAATGTGGAGATATTACTGTTTGTGCATTTACAATATTCATTGATTTTTGCCATTGAAAAACATGTTTTTCATATACCAGAAATGTTTGAAGCTACTGACTGAATGAAAGGAGCTGGCATCTCACTCTCTTTGAATCTTCTTTATCATGCTAGGATTAACAGGAAAAAGCAAAAAATTTCAGAATTGCACCTTGCAATGTGGAGATATTACTGTTTGTGCATTTACAATATTCATTGATTTTTGCCATTGAAAAACGTCCAGAAATGTTTGAAGCTACTGACTGAATGAAAGGAGCTGGCATCTCACTCTCTTTGAATCTTCTTTATCATGCTAGGATTAGCAGGAAAAAGCAAAAAATTTCAGAATTGCACCTTGCAATGTGGAGATATTACTGTTTGTGCATTTACAATATTCATTGATTTTTGCCATTGAAAAACATGTTTTTCATATACCAGAAATGTTTGAAGCTACTGACAATGAAAGGAGCTGGCATCTCACTCTCTTTAAATCTTCTTTATCATGCTAGGATTAACAGGAAAAAGCAAAAAATTTCAGAATTGCACCTTGCAATGTGGAGATATTACTGTTTGTGCATTTACAATATTCATTGATTTTTGCCATTGAAAAACGTCCAGAAATGTTTGAAGCTACTGACTGAATGAAAGGAGCTGGCATCTCACTCTCTTTGAATCTTCTTTATCATGCTAGGATTAGCAGGAAAAAGCAAAAAAATTCAGAATTGCACCTTGCAATGTGGAGATATTACTGTTTGTGCATTTACAATATTCATTGATTTTTGCCATTGAAAAACATGTTTTTCATATACCAGAAATGTTTGAAGCTACTGACTGAATGAATTAGCTGGCATCTCACTCTCTTGGAATCTTCTTTATCATGCTAGGATTAACAGGAAAAAGCAAAAAATTTCAGAATTGCACCTTGCAATGTTGAGATATTACTGTTTGTGCATTTACAATATTCATTGATTTTTGCCATTGAAAAACGTCCAGAAATGTTTGAAGCTACTGACTGAATGAAAGGAGCTGGCATCTCACTCTCTTTGAATCTTCTTCATCATGCTAGGATTAACAGGAAAAAGCTAAAAATTTCAGAATTGCACCTTGCAATGTGGAGATATTACTGTTTGTGCATTTACAATATTCATTGATTTTTGCCATTGAAAAACATGTTTTTCATATACCAGAAATGTTTGAAGCTACTGACTGAATGAAAGGAGCTGGCATCTCACTCTCTTTGAATCTTCTTTATCATGCTAGGATTAGCAGGAAAAAGCAAAAAATTTCAGAATTGCACCTTGCAATGTGGAGATATTACTGTTTGTGCATTTACAATATTCATTGATTTTTGCCATTGAAAAACATGTTTTTCATATACCAGAAATGTTTGAAGCTACTGACTGAATGAATTAGCTGGCATCTCACTCTCTTGGAATCTTCTTTATCATGCTAGGATTAACAGGAAAAAGCAAAAAATTTCAGAATTGCACCTTGCAATGTTGAGATATTACTGTTTGTGCATTTACAATATTCATTGATTTTTGCCATTGAAAAACGTCCAGAAATGTTTGAAGCTACTGACTGAATGAAAGGAGCTGGCATCTCACTCTCTTTGAATCTTCTTCATCATGCTAGGATTAACAGGAAAAAGCTAAAAATTTCAGAATTGCACCTTGCAATGTGGAGATATTACTGTTTGTGCATTTACAATATTCATTGATTTTTGCCATTGAAAAACATGTTTTTCATATACCAGAAATGTTTGAAGCTACTGACTGAATGAAAGGAGCTGGCATCTCACTCTCTTTGAATCTTCTTTATCATGCTAGGATTAGCAGGAAAAAGCAAAAAATTTCAGAATTGCACCTTGCAATGTGGAGATATTACTGTTTGTGCATTTACAATATTCATTGATTTTTGCCATTGAAAAACATCATGTTATTCATATACCAGAAATGTTTGAAGCTACTGACTGAATGAAAGGAGCTGGCATCTCACTCTCTTTGAATCTTCTTTATCATGCTAGGATTAACAGGAAAAAGCAAAAAAATTCAGAATTGCATCTTGCAATGTGGAGATATTACTGTTTGTGCATTTACAATATTCATTGATTTTTGCCATTGAAAAACGTCCAGAAATGTTTGAAGCTACTGACTGAATGAAAGGAGCTGGCATCTCACTCTCTTTGAATCTTCTTTATCATGCTAGGATTAGCAGGAAAAAGCAAAAAATTTCAGAATTGCACCTTGCAATGTGGAGATATTACTGTTTGTGCATTTACAATATTCATTGATTTTTGCCATTGAAAAACATGTTTTTCATATACCAGAAATGTTTGAAGCTACTGACTGAATGAAAGGAGCTGGCATCTCACTCTCTTTGAATCTTCTTTATCATGCTAGGATTAACAGGAAAAAGCAAAAAATTTCAGAATTGCACCTTGCAATGTGGAGATATTACTGTTTGTGCATTTACAATATTCATTGATTTTTGCCATTGAAAAACGTCCAGAAATGTTTGAAGCTACTGACTGAATGAAAGGAGCTGGCATCTCACTCTCTTTGAATCTTCTTTATCATGCTAGGATTAGCAGGAAAAAGCAAAAAATTTCAGAATTGCACCTTGCAATGTGGAGATATTACTGTTTGTGCATTTACAATATTCATTGATTTTTGCCATTGAAAAACATGTTTTTCATATACCAGAAATGTTTGAAGCTACTGACTGAATGAAAGGAGCTGGCATCTCACTCTCTTTGAATCTTCTTTATCATGCTAGGATTAGCAGGAAAAAGCAAAAAATTTCAGAATTGCACCTTGCAATGTGGAGATATTACTGTTTGTGCATTTACAATATTCATTGATTTTTGCCATTGAAAAACATGTTTTTCATATACCAGAAATGTTTGAAGCTACTGACTGAATGAAAGGAGCTGGCATCTCACTCTCTTTGAATCTTCTTTATCATGCTAGGATTAGCAGGAAAAAGCAAAAAATTTCAGAATTGCACCTTGCAATGTGGAGATATTACTGTTTGTGCATTTACAATATTCATTGATTTTTGCCATTGAAAAACATGTTTTTCATATACCAGAAATGTTTGAAGCTACTGACTGAATGAAAGGAGCTGGCATCTCACTCTCTTTGAATCTTCTTTATCATGCTAGGATTAACAGGAAAAAGCAAAAAATTTCAGAATTGCACCTTGCAATGTGGAGATATTACTGTTTGTGCATTTACAATATTCATTGATTTTTGCCATTGAAAAACGTCCAGAAATGTTTGAAGCTACTGACTGAATGAAAGGAGCTGGCATCTCACTCTCTTTGAATCTTCTTTATCATGCTAGGATTAGCAGGAAAAAGCAAAAAATTTCAGAATTGCACCTTGCAATGTGGAGATATTACTGTTTGTGCATTTACAATATTCATTGATTTTTGCCATTGAAAAACATGTTTTTCATATACCAGAAATGTTTGAAGCTACTGACTGAATGAAAGGAGCTGGCATCTCACTCTCTTTGAATCTTCTTTATCATGCTAGGATTAACAGGAAAAAGCAAAAAATTTCAGAATTGCACCTTGCAATGTGGAGATATTACTGTTTGTGCATTTACAATATTCAATGATTTTTGCCATTGAAAAACGTCCAGAAATGTTTGAAGCTACTGACTGAATGAAAGGAGCTGGCATCTCACTCTCTTTGAATCTTCTTTATCATGCTAGGATTAGCAGGAAAAAGCAAAAAATTTCTGAATTGCACCTTGCAATGTGGAGATATTACTGTTTGTGCATTTACAATATTCATTGATTTTTGCCATTGAAAAACATGTTTTTCATATACCAGAAATGTTTGAAGCTACTGACTGAATGAAAGGAGCTGGCATCTCACTCTCTTTGAATCTTCTTTATCATGCTAGGATTAGCAGGAAAAAGCAAAAAATTTCAGAATTGCACCTTGCAATGTGGAGATATTACTGTTTGTGCATTTACAATATTCATTGATTTTTGCCATTGAAAAACATGTTTTTCATATACCAGAAATGTTTGAAGCTACTGACTGAATGAAAGGAGCTGGCATCTCACTCTCTTTGAATCTTCTTTATCATGCTAGGATTAACAGGAAAAAGCAAAAAATTTCAGAATTGCACCTTGCAATGTGGAGATATTACTGTTTGTGCATTTACAATATTCATTGATTTTTGCCATTGAAAAACGTCCAGAAATGTTTGAAGCTACTGACTGAATGAAAGGAGCTGGCATCTCACTCTCTTTGAATCTTCTTTATCATGCTAGGATTAGCAGGAAAAAGCAAAAAATTTCAGAATTGCACCTTGCAATGTGGAGATATTACTGTTTGTGCATTTACAATATTCATTGATTTTTGCCATTGAAAAACATGTTTTTCATATACCAGAAATGTTTGAAGCTACTGACAATGAAAGGAGCTGGCATCTCACTCTCTTTGAATCTTCTTTATCATGCTAGGATTAGCAGGAAAAAGCAAAAAATTTCAGAATTGCACCTTGCAATGTGGAGATATTACTGTTTGTGCATTTACAATATTCATTGATTTTTGCCATTGAAAAACATGTTTTTCATATACCAGAAATGTTTGAAGCTACTGACTGAATGAAAGGAGCTGGCATCTCACTCTCTTTAAATCTTCTTTATCATGCTAGGATTAACAGGAAAAAGCAAAAAATTTCAGAATTGCACCTTGCAATGTGGAGATATTACTGTTTGTGCATTTACAATATTCATTGATTTTTGCCATTGAAAAACGTCCAGAAATGTTTGAAGCTACTGACTGAATGAAAGGAGCTGGCATCTCACTCTCTTTGAATCTTCTTTATCATGCTAGGATTAGCAGGAAAAAGCAAAAAATTTCAGAATTGCACCTTGCAATGTGGAGATATTACTGTTTGTGCATTTACAATATTCATTGATTTTTGCCATTGAAAAACATCATGTTATTCATATACCAGAAATGTTTGAAGCTACTGACTGAATGAAAGGAGCTGGCATCTCACTCTCTTTGAATCTTCTTTATCATGCCAGGATTAACAGGAAAAAGCAAAAAATTTCAGAATTGCACCTTGCAATGTGGAGATATTACTGTTTGTGCATTTACAATATTCATTGATTTTTGCCATTGAAAAACGTCCAGAAATGTTTGAAGCTACTGACTGAATGAAAGGAGCTGGCATCTCACTCTCTTTGAATCTTCTTTATCATGCTAGGATTAGCAGGAAAAAGCAAAAAATTTCAGAATTGCACCTTGCAATGTGGAGATATTACTGTTTGTGCATTTACAATATTCATTGATTTTTGCCATTGAAAAACATGTTTTTCATATACCAGAAATGTTTGAAGCTACTGACTGAATGAAAGGAGCTGGCATCTCACTCTCTTTGAATCTTCTTTATCATGCTAGGATTAGCAGGAAAAAGCAAAAAATTTCAGAATTGCACCTTGCAATGTGGAGATATTACTGTTTGTGCATTTACAATATTCATTGATTTTTGCCATTGAAAAACAAGTTTTTCATATACCAGAAATGTTTGAAGCTACTGACTGAATGAAAGGAGCTGGCATCTCACTCTCTTGGAATCTTCTTTATCATGCTAGGATTAACAGGAAAAAGCAAAAAATTTCAGAATTGCACCTTGCAATGTGGAGATATTACTGTTTGTGCATTTACAATATTCATTGATTTTTGCCATTGAAAAACGTCCAGAAATGTTTGAAGCTACTGACTGAATGAAAGGAGCTGGCATCTCACTCTCTTTGAATCTTCTTTATCATGCTAGGATTAACAGGAAAAAGCAAAAAATTTCAGAATTGCACCTTGCAATGTGGAGATATTACTGTTTGTGCATTTACAATATTCATTGATTTTTGCCATTGAAAAACATGTTTTTCATATACCAGAAATGTTTGAAGCTACTGACTGAATGAAAGGAGCTGGCATCTCACTCTCTTTGAATCTTCTTTATCATGCTAGGATTAGCAGGAAAAAGCAAAAAATTTCAGAATTGCACCTTGCAATGTGGAGATATTACTGTTTGTGCATTTACAATATTCATTGATTTTTGCCATTGAAAAACATGTTTTTCATATACCAGAAATGTTTGAAGCTACTGACTGAATGAAAGGAGCTGGCATCTCACTCTCTTTGAATCTTCTTTATCATGCTAGGATTAGCAGGAAAAAGCAAAAAATTTCAGAATTGCACCTTGCAATGTGGAGATATTACTGTTTGTGCATTTACAATATTCATTGATTTTTGCCATTGAAAAACATGTTTTTCATATACCAGAAATGTTTGAAGCTACTGACTGAATGAAAGGAGCTGGCATCTCCCTCTCTTTGAATCTTCTTTATCATGCTAGGATTAACAGGAAAAAGCAAAAAATTTCAGAATTGCACCTTGCAATGTGGAGATATTACTGTTTGTGCATTTACAATATTCATTGATTTTTGCCATTGAAAAACGTCCAGAAATGTTTGAAGCTACTGACTGAATGAAAGGAGCTGGCATCTCACTCTCTTTGAATCTTCTTTATCATGCTAGGATTAGCAGGAAAAAGCAAAAAATTTCAGAATTGCACCTTGCAATGTGGAGATATTACTGTTTGTGCATTTACAATATTCATTGATTTTTGCCATTGAAAAACATCATGTTATTCATATACCAGAAATGTTTGAAGCTACTGACTGAATGAAAGGAGCTGGCATCTCACTCTCTTTGAATCTTCTTTATCATGCTAGGATTAACAGGAAAAAGCAAAAAATTTCAGAATTGCACCTTGCAATGTGGAGATATTACTGTTTGTGCATTTACAATATTCATTGATTTTTGCCATTGAAAAACGTCCAGAAATGTTTGAAGCTACTGACTGAATGAAAGGAGCTGGCATCACTCTCTTTGAATCTTCTTTATCATGCTAGGATTAGCAGGAAAAAGCAAAAAATTTCAGAATTGCACCTTGCAATGTGGAGATATTACTGTTTGTGCATTTACAATATTCATTGATTTTTGCCATTGAAAAACATGTTTTTCATATACCAGAAATGTTTGAAGCTACTGACTGAATGAAAGGAGCTGGCATCTCACTCTCTTGGAATCTTCTTTATCATGCTAGGATTAACAGGTAAAAGCAAAAAATTTCAGAATTGCACCTTGCAATGTGGAGATATTACTGTTTGTGCATTTACAATATTCATTGATTTTTGCCATTGAAAAACGTCCAGAAATGTTTGAAGCTACTGACTGAATGAAAGGAGCTGGCATCTCACTCTCTTTGAATCTTCTTTATCATGCTAGGATTAACAGGAAAAAGCTAAAAATTTCAGAATTGCACCTTGCAATGTGGAGATATTACTGTTTGTGCATTTACAATATTCATTGATTTTTGCCATTGAAAAACATGTTTTTCATATACCAGAAATGTTTGAAGCTACTGACTGAATGAAAGGAGCTGGCATCTCACTCTCTTTGAATCTTCTTTATCATGCTAGGATTAGCAGGAAAAAGCAAAAAATTTCAGAATTGCACCTTGCAATGTGGAGATATTACTGTTTGTGCATTTACAATATTCATTGATTTTTGCCATTGAAAAACATGTTTTTCATATACCAGAAATGTTTGAAGCTACTGACTGAATGAAAGGAGCTGGCATCTCACTCTCTTTGAATCTTCTTTATCATGCTAGGATTAGCAGGAAAAAGCAAAAAATTTCAGAATTGCACCTTGCAATGTGGAGATATTACTGTTTGTGCATTTACAATATTCATTGATTTTTGCCATTGAAAAACATGTTTTTCATATACCAGAAATGTTTGAAGCTACTGACTGAATGAAAGGAGCTGGCATCTCACTCTCTTTGAATCTTCTTTATCATGCTAGGATTAGCAGGAAAAAGCAAAAAATTTCAGAATTGCACCTTGCAATGTGGAGATATTACTGTTTGTGCATTTACAATATTCATTGATTTTTGCCATTGAAAAACATGTTTTTCATATACCAGAAATGTTTGAAGCTACTGACTGAATGAAAGGAGCTGGCATCTCACTCTCTTTGAATCTTCTTTATCATGCTAGGATTAGCAGGAAAAAGCAAAAAATTTCAGAATTGCACCTTGCAATGTGGAGATATTACTGTTTGTGCATTTACAATATTCATTGATTTTTGCCATTGAAAAACATGTTTTTCATATACCAGAAATGTTTGAAGCTACTGACTGAATGAAAGGAGCTGGCATCTCACTCTCTTTGAATCTTCTTTATCATGCTAGGATTAACAGGAAAAAGCAAAAAATTTCAGAATTGCACCTTGCAATGTGGAGATATTACTGTTTGTGCATTTACAATATTCATTGATTTTTGCCATTGAAAAACGTCCAGAAATGTTTGAAGCTACTGACTGAGTGAAAGGAGCTGGCATCTCACTCTCTTTGAATCTTCTTTATCATGCTAGGATTAGCAGGAAAAAGCAAAAAATTTCAGAATTGCACCTTGCAATGTGGAGATATTACTGTTTGTGCATTTACAATATTCATTGATTTTTGCCATTGAAAAACATGTTTTTCATATACCAGAAATGTTTGAAGCTACTGATAATGAAAGGAGCTGGCATCTCACTCTCTTTGAATCTTCTTTATCATGCTAGGATTAGCAGGAAAAAGCAAAAAATTTCAGAATTGCATCTTGCAATGTGGAGATATTACTGTTTGTGCATTTACAATATTCATTGATTTTTGCCATTGAAAAACATGTTTTTCATATACCAGAAATGTTTGAAGCTACTGACTGAATGAAAGGAGCTGGCATCTCACTCTCTTTAAATCTTCTTTATCATGCTAGGATTAACAGGAAAAAGCAAAAAATTTCAGAATTGCACCTTGCAATGTGGAGATATTACTGTTTGTGCATTTACAATATTCATTGATTTTTGCCATTGAAAAACGTCCAGAAATGTTTGAAGCTACTGACTGAATGAAAGGAGCTGGCATCTCACTCTCTTTAAATCTTCTTTATCATGCTAGGATTAGCAGGAAAAAGCAAAAAATTTCAGAATTGCACCTTGCAATGTGGAGATATTACTGTTTGTGCATTTACAATATTCATTGATTTTTGCCATTGAAAAACATCATGTTATTCATATACCAGAAATGTTTGAAGCTACTGACTGAATGAAAGGAGCTGGCATCTCACTCTCTTTGAATCTTCTTTATCATGCTAGGATTAACAGGAAAAAGCAAAAAATTTCAGAATTGCACCTTGCAATGTGGAGATATTACTGTTTGTGCATTTACAATATTCATTGATTTTTGCCATTGAAAAACGTCCAGAAATGTTTGAAGCTACTGACTGAATGAAAGGAGCTGGCATCTCACTCTCTTTGAATCTTCTTTATCATGCTAGGATTAGCAGGAAAAAGCAAAAAAATTTCAGAATTGCACCTTGCAATGTGGAGATATTACTGTTTGTGCATTTACAATATTCATTGATTTTTGCCATTGAAAAACATGTTTTTCATATACCAGAAATGTTTGAAGCTACTGACTGAATGAAAGGAGCTGGCATCTCACTCTCTTTGAATCTTCTTTATCATGCTAGGATTAGCAGGAAAAAGCAAAAAATTTCAGAATTGCACCTTGCAATGTGGAGATATTACTGTTTGTGCATTTACAATATTCATTGATTTTTGCCATTGAAAAACATGTTTTTCATATACCAGAAATGTTTGAAGCTACTGACTGAATGAAAGGAGCTGGCATCTCACTCTCTTGGAATCTTCTTTATCATGCTAGGATTAACAGGAAAAAGCAAAAAATTTCAGAATTGCACCTTGCAATGTGGAGATATTACTGTTTGTGCATTTACAATATTCATTGATTTTTGCCATTGAAAAACGTCCAGAAATGTTTGAAGCTACTGACTGAATGAAAGGAGCTGGCATCTCACTCTCTTTGAATCTTCTTTATCATGCTAGGATTAGCAGGAAAAAGCAAAAAATTTCAGAATTGCACCTTGCAATGTGGAGATATTACTGTTTGTGCATTTACAATATTCATTGATTTTTGCCATTGAAAAACATGTTTTTCATATACCAGAAATGTTTGAAGCTACTGACTGAATGAAAGGAGCTGGCATCTCACTCTCTTTGAATCTTCTTTATCATGCTAGGATTAGCAGGAAAAAGCAAAAAATTTCAGAATTGCACCTTGCAATGTGGAGATATTACTGTTTGTGCATTTACAATATTCATTGATTTTTGCCATTGAAAAACATGTTTTTCATATACCAGAAATGTTTGAAGCTACTGACTGAATGAAAGGAGCTGGCATCTCCCTCTCTTTGAATCTTCTTTATCATGCTAGGATTAACAGGAAAAAGCAAAAAATTTCAGAATTGCACCTTGCAATGTGGAGATATTACTGTTTGTGCATTTACAATATTCATTGATTTTTGCCATTGAAAAACGTCCAGAAATGTTTGAAGCTACTGACTGAATGAAAGGAGCTGGCATCTCACTCTCTTTGAATCTTCTTTATCATGCTAGGATTAGCAGGAAAAAACAAAAAATTTCAGAATTGCACCTTGCAATGTGGAGATATTACTGTTTGTGCATTTACAATATTCATTGATTTTTGCCATTGAAAAACATGTTATTCATATACCAGAAATGTTTGAAGCTACTGACTGAATGAAAGGAGCTGGCATCTCACTCTCTTTGAATCTCCTTTATCATGCTAGGATTAACAGGAAAAAGCAAAAAATTTCAGAATTGCACCTTGCAATGTGGAGATATTACTGTTTGTGCATTTACAATATTCATTGATTTTTGCCATTGAAAAACGTCCAGAAATGTTTGAAGCTACTGACTGAATGAAAGGAGCTGGCATCTCACTCTCTTTGAATCTTCTTTATCATGCTAGGATTAGCAGGAAAAAGCAAAAAATTTCAGAATTGCACCTTGCAATGTGGAGATATTACTGTTTGTGCATTTACAATATTCATTGATTTTTGCCATTGAAAAACATGTTTTTCATATACCAGAAATGTTTGAAGCTACTGACTGAATGAAAGGAGCTGGCATCTCACTCTCTTTGAATCTTCTTTATCATGCTAGGATTAGCAGGAAAAAGCAAAAAATTTCAGAATTGCACCTTGCAATGTGGAGATATTACTGTTTGTGCATTTACAATATTCATTGATTTTTGCCATTGAAAAACATGTTTTTCATATACCAGAAATGTTTGAAGCTACAGACTGAATGAAAGGAGCTGGCATCTCACTCTCTTGGAATCTTCTTTATCATGCTAGGATTAACAGGAAAAAGCAAAAAATTTCAGAATTGCACCTTGCAATGTGGAGATATTACTGTTTGTGCATTTACAATATTCATTGATTTTTGCCATTGAAAAACGTCCAGAAATGTTTGAAGCTACTGACTGAATGAAAGGAGCTGGCATCTCACTCTCTTTGAATCTTCTTTATCATGCTAG
The DNA here is from genome assembly GCF_046119375.1 of Phyllobates terribilis. Classification (NCBI taxonomy): domain Eukaryota; kingdom Metazoa; phylum Chordata; class Amphibia; order Anura; family Dendrobatidae; genus Phyllobates; species Phyllobates terribilis. The sequence continues at coordinate 92,061 of NW_027364852.1, forward strand.
GATTAACAGGAAAAAGCAAAAAATTTCAGAATTGCACCTTGCAATGTGGAGATATTACTGTTTGTGCATTTACAATATTCATTGATTTTTGCCATTGAAAAACATGTTTTTCATATACCAGAAATGTTTGAAGCTACTGACTGAATGAAAGGAGCTGGCATCTCACTCTCTTTGAATCTTCTTTATCATGCTAGGATTAGCAGGAAAAAGCAAAAAATTTCAGAATTGCACCTTGCAATGTGGAGATATTACTGTTTGTGCATTTACAATATTCATTGATTTTTGCCATTGAAAAACATGTTTTTCATATACCAGAAATGTTTGAAGCTACTGACTGAATGAAAGGAGCTGGCATCTCACTCTCTTTGAATCTTCTTTATCATGCTAGGATTAGCAGGAAAAAGCAAAAAATTTCAGAATTGCACCTTGCAATGTGGAGATATTACTGTTTGTGCATTTACAATATTCATTGATTTTTGCCATTGAAAAACATGTTTTTCATATACCAGAAATGTTTGAAGCTACTGACTGAATGAAAGGAGCTGGCATCTCACTCTCTTTGAATCTTCTTTATCATGCTAGGATTAGCAGGAAAAAGCAAAAAATTTCAGAATTGCACCTTGCAATGTGGAGATATTACTGTTTGTGCATTTACAATATTCATTGATTTTTGCCATTGAAAAACATGTTTTTCATATACCAGAAATGTTTGAAGCTACTGACTGAATGAAAGGAGCTGGCATCTCACTCTCTTTGAATCTTCTTTATCATGCTAGGATTAACAGGAAAAAGCAAAAAATTTCAGAATTGCACCTTGCAATGTGGAGATATTACTGTTTGTGCATTTACAATATTCATTGATTTTTGCCATTGAAAAACGTCCAGAAATGTTTGAAGCTACTGACTGAATGAAAGGAGCTGGCATCTCACTCTCTTTGAATCTTCTTTATCATGCTAGGATTAGCAGGAAAAAGCAAAAAATTTCAGAATTGCACCTTGCAATGTGGAGATATTACTGTTTGTGCATTTACAATATTCATTGATTTTTGCCATTGAAAAACATGTTTTTCATATACCAGAAATGTTTGAAGCTACTGACTGAATGAAAGGAGCTGGCATCTCACTCTCTTTGAATCTTCTTTATCATGCTAGGATTAACAGGAAAAAGCAAAAAATTTCAGAATTGCACCTTGCAATGTGGAGATATTACTGTTTGTGCATTTACAATATTCATTGATTTTTGCCATTGAAAAACATGTTTTTCATATACCAGAAATGTTTGAAGCTACTGACTGAATGAAAGGAGCTGGCATCTCACTCTCTTTGAATCTTCTTTATCATGCTAGGATTAACAGGAAAAAGCAAAAAATTTCAGAATTGCACCTTGCAATGTGGAGATATTACTGTTTGTGCATTTACAATATTCATTGATTTTTGCCATTGAAAAACGTCCAGAAATGTTTGAAGCTACTGACTGAATGAAAGGAGCTGGCATCTCACTCTCTTTGAATCTTCTTTATCATGCTAGGATTAGCAGGAAAAAGCAAAAAATTTCTGAATTGCACCTTGCAATGTGGAGATATTACTGTTTGTGCATTTACAATATTCATTGATTTTTGCCATTGAAAAACATGTTTTTCATATACCAGAAATGTTTGAAGCTACTGACAATGAAAGGAGCTGGCATCTCACTCTCTTTGAATCTTCTTTATCATTCTAGGATTAGCAGGAAAAAGCAAAAAATTTCAGAATTGCACCTTGCAATGTGGAGATATTACTGTTTGTGCATTTACAATATTCATTGATTTTTGCCATTGAAAAACATGTTTTTCATATACCAGAAATGTTTGAAGCTACTGACTGAATGAAAGGAGCTGGCATCTCACTCTCTTTAAATCTTCTTTATCATGCTAGGATTAACAGGAAAAAGCAAAAAATTTCAGAATTGCACCTTGCAATGTGGAGATATTACTGTTTGTGCATTTACAATATTCATTGATTTTTGCCATTGAAAAACGTCCAGAAATGTTTGAAGCTACTGACTGAATGAAAGGAGCTGGCATCTCACTCTCTTTGAATCTTCTTTATCATGCTAGGATTAGCAGGAAAAAGCAAAAAATTTCAGAATTGCACCTTGCAATGTGGAGATATTACTGTTTGTGCATTTACAATATTCATTGATTTTTGCCATTGAAAAACATCATGTTATTCATATACCAGAAATGTTTGAAGCTACTGACTGAATGAAAGGAGCTGGCATCTCACTCTCTTTGAATCTTCTTTATCATGCTAGGATTAACAGGAAAAAGCAAAAAATTTCAGAATTGCACCTTGCAATGTGGAGATATTACTGTTTGTGCATTTACAATATTCATTGATTTTTGCCATTGAAAAACGTCCAGAAATGTTTGAAGCTACTGACTGAATGAAAGGAGCTGGCATCTCACTCTCTTTGAATCTTCTTTATCATGCTAGGATTAGCAGGAAAAAGCAAAAAATTTCAGAATTGCACCTTGCAATGTGGAGATATTACTGTTTGTGCATTTACAATATTCATTGATTTTTGCCATTGAAAAACATGTTTTTCATATACCAGAAATGTTTGAAGCTACTGACTGAATGAAAGGAGCTGGCATCTCACTCTCTTTGAATCTTCTTTATCATGCTAGGATTAGCAGGAAAAAGCAAAAAATTTCAGAATTGCACCTTGCAATGTGGAGATATTACTGTTTGTGCATTTACAATATTCATTGATTTTTGCCATTGAAAAACATGTTTTTCATATACCAGAAATGTTTGAAGCTACTGACTGAATGAAAATAGCTGGCATCTCACTCTCTTTGAATCTTCTTTATCATGCTAGGATTAACAGGAAAAAGCAAAAAATTTCAGAATTGCACCTTGCAATGTGGAGATATTACTGTTTGTGCATTTACAATATTCATTGATTTTTGCCATTGAAAAACATGTTTTTCATATACCAGAAATATTTGAAGCTACTGACTGAATGAAAGGAGCTGGCATCTCACTCTCTTTGAATCTTCTTTATCATGCTAGGATTAACAGGAAAAAGCAAAAAATTTCAGAATTGCACCTTGCAATGTGGAGATATTACTGTTTGTGCATTTACAATATTCATTGATTTTTGCCATTGAAAAACATGTTTTTCATATACCAGAAATGTTTGAAGCTACTGACTGAATGAAAGGAGCTGGCATCTCACTCTCTTTGAATCTTCTTTATCATGCTATGATTAACAGGAAAAAGCAAAAAATTTCAGAATTGCACCTTGCAATGTGGAGATATTACTGTTTGTGCATTTACAATATTCATTGATTTTTGCCATTGAAAAACGTCCAGAAATGTTTGAAGCTACTGACTGAATGAAAGGAGCTGGCATCTCACTCTCTTTGAATCTTCTTTATCATGCTAGGATTAACAGGAAAAAGCTAAAAATTTCAGAATTGCACCTTGCAATGTGGAGATATTACTGTTTGTGCATTTACAATATTCATTGATTTTTGCCATTGAAAAACATGTTTTTCATATACCAGAAATGTTTGAAGCTACTGACTGAATGAAAGGAGCTGGCATCTCACTCTCTTTGAATCTTCTTTATCATGCTAGGATTAGCAGGAAAAAGCAAAAAATTTCAGAATTGCACCTTGCAATGTGGAGATATTACTGTTTGTGCATTTACAATATTCATTGATTTTTGCCATTGAAAAACATGTTTTTCATATACCAGAAATGTTTGAAGCTACTGACTGAATGAAAGGAGCTGGCATCTCACTCTCTTTGAATCTTCTTTATCATGCTAGGATTAGCAGGAAAAAGCAAAAAATTTCAGAATTGCACCTTGCAATGTGGAGATATTACTGTTTGTGCATTTACAATATTCATTGATTTTTGCCATTGAAAAACATGTTTTTCATATACCAGAAATGTTTGAAGCTACTGACTGAATGAAAGGAGCTGGCATCTCACTCTCTTTGAATCTTCTTTATCATGCTAGGATTAACAGGAAAAAGCAAAAAATTTCAGAATTGCACCTTGCAATGTGGAGATATTACTGTTTGTGCATTTACAATATTCATTGATTTTTGCCATTGAAAAACGTCCAGAAATGTTTGAAGCTACTGACAATGAAAGGAGCTGGCATCTCACTCTCTTTGAATCTTCTTTATCATGCTAGGATTAGCAGGAAAAAGCAAAAAATTTCAGAATTGCACCTTGCAATGTGGAGATATTACTGTTTGTGCATTTACAATATTCATTGATTTTTGCCATTGAAAAACATGTTTTTCATATACCAGAAATGTTTGAAGCTACTGACTGAATGAAAGGAGCTGGCATCTCACTCTCTTTGAATCTTCTTTATCATGCTAGGATTAACAGGAAAAAGCAAAAAATTTCAGAATTGCACCTTGCAATGTGGAGATATTACTGTTTGTGCATTTACAATATTCATTGATTTTTGCCATTGAAAAACATGTTTTTCATATACCAGAAATGTTTGAAGCTACTGACTGAATGAAAGGAGCTGGCATCTCACTCTCTTTGAATCTTCTTTATCATGCTAGGATTAACAGGAAAAAGCAAAAAATTTCAGAATTGCACCTTGCAATGTGGAGATATTACTGTTTGTGCATTTACAATATTCATTGATTTTTGCCATTGAAAAACGTCCAGAAATGTTTGAAGCTACTGACTGAATGAAAGGAGCTGGCATCTCACTCTCTTTGAATCTTCTTTATCATGCTAGGATTAGCAGGAAAAAGCAAAAAATTTCTGAATTGCACCTTGCAATGTGGAGATATTACTGTTTGTGCATTTACAATATTCATTGATTTTTGCCATTGAAAAACATGTTTTTCATATACCAGAAATGTTTGAAGCTACTGACTGAATGAAAGGAGCTGGCATCTCACTCTCTTTGAATCTTATTTATCATGCTAGGATTAGCAGGAAAAAGCAAAAAATTTCAGAATTGCACCTTGCAATGTGGAGATATTACTGTTTGTGCATTTACAATATTCATTGATTTTTGCCATTGAAAAACATGTTTTTCATATACCAGAAATGTTTGAAGCTACTGACTGAATGAAAGGAGCTGGCATCTCACTCTCTTTGAATCTTCTTTATCATGCTAGGATTAACAGGAAAAAGCAAAAAATTTCAGAATTGCACCTTGCAATGTGGAGATATTACTGTTTGTGCATTTACAATATTCATTGATTTTTGCCATTGAAAAACATGTTTTTCATATACCAGAAATGTTTGAAGCTACTGACTGAATGAAAGGAGCTGGCATCTCACTCTCTTTGAATCTTCTTTATCATGCTAGGATTAGCAGGAAAAAGCAAAAAATTTCAGAATTGCACCTTGCAATGTGGAGATATTACTGTTTGTGCATTTACAATATTCATTGATTTTTGCCATTGAAAAACATGTTTTTCATATACCAGAAATGTTTGAAGCTACTGACTGAATGAAAGGAGCTGGCATCTCACTCTCTTTGAATCTTCTTTATCATGCTAGGATTAGCAGGAAAAAGCAAAAAATTTCAGAATTGCACCTTGCAATGTGGAGATATTACTGTTTGTGCATTTACAATATTCATTGATTTTTGCCATTGAAAAACATGTTTTTCATATACCAGAAATGTTTGAAGCTACTGACTGAATGAAAGGAGCTGGCATCTCCCTCTCTTTGAATCTTCTTTATCATGCTAGGATTAACAGGAAAAAGCAAAAAATTTCAGAATTGCACCTTGCAATGTGGAGATATTACTGTTTGTGCATTTACAATATTCATTGATTTTTGCCATTGAAAAACGTCCAGAAATGTTTGAAGCTACTGACTGAATGAAAGGAGCTGGCATCTCACTCTCTTTGAATCTTCTTTATCATGCTAGGATTAGCAGGAAAAAGCAAAAAATTTCAGAATTGCACCTTGCAATGTGGAGATATTACTGTTTGTGCATTTACAATATTCATTGATTTTTGCCATTGAAAAACATGTTTTTCATATACCAGAAATGTTTGAAGCTACTGACTAAATGAAAGGAGCTGGCATCTCACTCTCTTTGAATCTTCTTTATCATGCTAGGATTAACAGGAAAAAGTAAAAAATTTCAGAATTGCACCTTGCAATGTGGAGATATTACTGTTTGTGCATTTACAATATTCATTGATTTTTGCCATTGAAAAACATGTTTTTCATATACCAGAAATGTTTGAAGCTACTGACTGAATGAAAGGAGCTGGCATCTCACTCTCTTTGAATCTTCTTTATCATGCTAGGATTAACAGGAAAAAGCAAAAAATTTCAGAATTGCACCTTGCAATGTGGAGATATTACTGTTTGTGCATTTACAATATTCATTGATTTTTGCCATTGAAAAACGTCCAGAAATGTTTGAAGCTACTGACTGAATGAAAGGAGCTGGCATCTCACTCTCTTTGAATCTTCTTTATCATGCTAGGATTAGCAGGAAAAACCAAAAAATTTCTGAATTGCACCTTGCAATGTGGAGATATTACTGTTTGTGCATTTACAATATTCATTGATTTTTGCCATTGAAAAACATGTTTTTCATATACCAGAAATGTTTGAAGCTACTGACTGAATGAAAGGAGCTGGCATCTCACTCTCTTTGAATCTTATTTATCATGCTAGGATTAGCAGGAAAAAGCAAAAAATTTCAGAATTGCACCTTGCAATGTGGAGATATTACTGTTTGTGCATTTACAATATTCATTGATTTTTGCCATTGAAAAACATGTTTTTCATATACCAGAAATGTTTGAAGCTACTGACTGAATGAAAGGAGCTGGCATCTCACTCTCTTTGAATCTTCTTTATCATGCTAGGATTAACAGGAAAAAGCAAAAAATTTCAGAATTGCACCTTGCAATGTGGAGATATTACTGTTTGTGCATTTACAATATTCATTGATTTTTGCCATTGAAAAACATGTTTTTCATATACCAGAAATGTTTGAAGCTACTGACTGAATGAAAGGAGCTGGCATCTCACTCTCTTTGAATCTTCTTTATCATGCTAGGATTAGCAGGAAAAAGCAAAAAATTTCAGAATTGCACCTTGCAATGTGGAGATATTACTGTTTGTGCATTTACAATATTCATTGATTTTTGCCATTGAAAAACATGTTTTTCATATACCAGAAATGTTTGAAGCTACTGACTGAATGAAAGGAGCTGGCATCTCACTCTCTTTGAATCTTCTTTATCATGCTAGGATTAGCAGGAAAAAGCAAAAAATTTCAGAATTGCACCTTGCAATGTGGAGATATTACTGTTTGTGCATTTACAATATTCATTGATTTTTGCCATTGAAAAACATGTTTTTCATATACCAGAAATGTTTGAAGCTACTGACTGAATGAAAGGAGCTGGCATCTCCCTCTCTTTGAATCTTCTTTATCATGCTAGGATTAACAGGAAAAAGCAAAAAATTTCAGAATTGCACCTTGCAATGTGGAGATATTACTGTTTGTGCATTTACAATATTCATTGATTTTTGCCATTGAAAAACGTCCAGAAATGTTTGAAGCTACTGACTGAATGAAAGGAGCTGGCATCTCACTCTCTTTGAATCTTCTTTATCATGCTAGGATTAGCAGGAAAAAGCAAAAAATTTCAGAATTGCACCTTGCAATGTGGAGATATTACTGTTTGTGCATTTACAATATTCATTGATTTTTGCCATTGAAAAACATGTTTTTCATATACCAGAAATGTTTGAAGCTACTGACTAAATGAAAGGAGCTGGCATCTCACTCTCTTTGAATCTTCTTTATCATGCTAGGATTAGCAGGAAAAAGCAAAAAATTTCAGAATTGCACCTTGCAATGTGGAGATATTACTGTTAGTGCATTTACAATATTCATTGATTTTTGCCATTGAAAAACATGTTTTTCATATACCAGAAATGTTTGAAGCTACTGACTGAATGAAAGGAGCTGGCATCTCACTCTCTTGGAATCTTCTTTATCATGCTAGGATTAACAGGAAAAAGCAAAAAATTTCAGAATTGCACCTTGCAATGTGGAGATATTACTGTTTGTGCATTTACAATATTCATTGATTTTTGCCATTGAAAAACGTCCAGAAATGTTTGAAGCTACTGACTGAATGAAAGGAGCTGGCATCTCACTCTCTTTGAATCTTCTTTATCATGCTAGGATTAACAGGAAAAAGCTAAAAATTTCAGAATTGCACCTTGCAATGTGGAGATATTACTGTTTGTGCATTTACAATATTCATTGATTTTTGCCATTGAAAAACATGTTTTTCATATACCAGAAATGTTTGAAGCTACTGACTGAATGAAAGGAGCTGGCATCTCACTCTCTTTGAATCTTCTTTATCATGCTAGGATTAACAGGAAAAAGCAAAAAATTTCAGAATTGCACCTTGCAATGTGGAGATATTACTGTTTGTGCATTTACAATATTCATTGATTTTTGCCATTGAAAAACATGTTTTTCATATACCAGAAATGTTTGAAGCTACTGACTGAATGAAAGGAGCTGGCATCTCACTCTCTTTGAATCTTCTTTATCATGCTAGGATTAGCAGGAAAAAGCAAAAAATTTCAGAATTGCACCTTGCAATGTGGAGATATTACTGTTTGTGCATTTACAATATTCATTGATTTTTGCCATTGAAAAACATGTTTTTCATATACCAGAAATGTTTGAAGCTACTGACTGAATGAAAGGAGCTGGCATCTCACTCTCTTTGAATCTTCTTTATCATGCTAGGATTAGCAGGAAAAAGCAAAAAATTTCAGAATTGCACCTTGCAATGTGGAGATATTACTGTTTGTGCATTTACAATATTCATTGATTTTTGCCATTGAAAAACATGTTTTTCATATACCAGAAATGTTTGAAGCTACTGACTGAATGAAAGGAGCTGGCATCTCACTCTCTTGGAATCTTCTTTATCATGCTAGGATTAACAGGAAAAAGCAAAAAATTTCAGAATTGCACCTTGCAATGTGGAGATATTACTGTTTGTGCATTTACAATATTCATTGATTTTTGCCATTGAAAAACGTCCAGAAATGTTTGAAGCTACTGACTGAATGAAAGGAGCTGGCATCTCACTCTCTTTGAATCTTCTTTATCATGCTAGGATTAGCAGGAAAAAGCAAAAAATTTCAGAATTGCACCTTGCAATGTGGAGATATTACTGTTTGTGCATTTACAATATTCATTGATTTTTGCCATTGAAAAACATGTTTTTCATATACCAGAAATGTTTGAAGCTACTGACTGAATGAAAGGAGCTGGCATCTCACTCTCTTTGAATCTTCTTTATCATGCTAGGATTAGCAGGAAAAAGCAAAAAATTTCAGAATTGCACCTTGCAATGTGGAGATATTACTGTTTGTGCATTTACAATATTCATTGATTTTTGCCATTGAAAAACATGTTTTTCATATACCAGAAATGTTTGAAGCTACTGACTGAATGAAAGGAGCTGGCATCTCACTCTCTTGGAATCTTCTTTATCATGCTAGGATTAACAGGAAAAAGCAAAAAATTTCAGAATTGCACCTTGCAATGTGGAGATATTACTGTTTGTGCATTTACAATATTCATTGATTTTTGCCATTGAAAAACGTCCAGAAATGTTTGAAGCTACTGACTGAATGAAAGGAGCTGGCATCTCACTCTCTTTGAATCTTCTTTATCATGCTAGGATTAACAGGAAAAAGCTAAAAATTTCAGAATTGCACCTTGCAATGTGGAGATATTACTGTTTGTGCATTTACAATATTCATTGATTTTTGCCATTGAAAAACATGTTTTTCATATACCAGAAATGTTTGAAGCTACTGACTGAATGAAAGGAGCTGGCATCTCACTCTCTTTGAATCTTCTTTATCATGCTAGGATTAACAGGAAAAAGCAAAAAATTTCAGAATTGCACCTTGCAATGTGGAGATATTACTGTTTGTGCATTTACAATATTCATTGATTTTTGCCATTGAAAAACATGTTTTTCATATACCAGAAATGTTTGAAGCTACTGACTGAATGAAAGGAGCTGGCATCTCACTCTCTTTGAATCTTCTTTATCATGCTAGGATTAGCAGGAAAAAGCAAAAAATTTCAGAATTGCACCTTGCAATGTGGAGATATTACTGTTTGTGCATTTACAATATTCATTGATTTTTGCCATTGAAAAACATGTTTTTCATATACCAGAAATGTTTGAAGCTACTGACTGAATGAAAGGAGCTGGCATCTCACTCTCTTTGAATCTTCTTTATCATGCTAGGATTAGCAGGAAAAAGCAAAAAATTTCAGAATTGCACCTTGCAATGTGGAGATATTACTGTTTGTGCATTTACAATATTCATTGATTTTTGCCATTGAAAAACATGTTTTTCATATACCAGAAATGTTTGAAGCTACTGACTGAATGAAAGGAGCTGGCATCTCACTCTCTTGGAATCTTCTTTATCATGCTAGGATTAACAGGAAAAAGCAAAAAATTTCAGAATTGCACCTTGCAATGTGGAGATATTACTGTTTGTGCATTTACAATATTCATTGATTTTTGCCATTGAAAAATTTCCAGAAATGTTTGAAGCTACTGACTGAATGAAAGGAGCTGGCATCTCACTCTCTTTGAATCTTCTTTATCATGCTAGGATTAACAGGAAAAAGCTAAAAATTTCAGAATTGCACCTTGCAATGTGGAGATATTACTGTTTGTGCATTTACAATATTCATTGATTTTTGCCATTGAAAAACATGTTTTTCATATACCAGAAATGTTTGAAGCTACTGACTGAATGAAAGGAGCTGGCATCTCACTCTCTTTGAATCTTCTTTATCATGCTAGGATTAGCAGGAAAAAGCAAAAAATTTCAGAATTGCACCTTGCAATGTGGAGATATTACTGTTTGTGCATTTACAATATTCATTGATTTTTGCCATTGAAAAACATGTTTTTCATATACCAGAAATGTTTGAAGCTACTGACTGAATGAAAGGAGCGGGCATCTCACTCTCTTTGAATCTTCTTTATCATGCTAGGATTAACAGGAAAAAGCAAAAAATTTCAGAATTGCACCTTGCAATGTGGAGATATTACTGTTTGTGCATTTACAATATTCATTGATTTTTGCCATTGAAAAACGTCCAGAAATGTTTGAAGCTACTGACTGAATGAAAGGAGCTGGCATCTCACTCTCTTTGAATCTTCTTTATCATGCTAGGATTAGCAGGAAAAAGCAAAAAATTTCTAAATTGCACCTTGCAATGTGGAGATATTACTGTTTGTGCATTTACAATATTCATTGATTTTTGCCATTGAAAAACATGTTTTTCATATACCAGAAATGTTTGAAGCTACTGACTGAATGAAAGGAGCTGGCATCTCACTCTCTTTGAATCTTCTTTATCATGCTAGGATTAGCAGGAAAAAGCAAAAAATTTCAGAATTGCACTTTGCAATGTGGAGATATTACTGTTTGTGCATTTACAATATTCATTGATTTTTGCCATTGAAAAACGTCCAGAAATGTTTGAAGCTACTGACTGAATGAAAGGAGCTGGCATCTCACTCTCTTTGAATCTTCTTTATCATGCTAGGATTAGCAGGAAAAAGCAAAAAATTTCAGAATTGCACCTTGCAATGTGGAGATATTACTGTTTGTGCATTTACAATATTCATTGATTTTTGCCATTGAAAAACATGTTTTTCATATACCAGAAATGTTTGAAGCTACTGACAATGAAAGGAGCTGGCATCTCACTCTCTTTAAATCTTCTTTATCATGCTAGGATTAACAGGAAAAAGCAAAAAATTTCAGAATTGCACCTTGCAATGTGGAGATATTACTGTTTGTGCATTTACAATATTCATTGATTTTTGCCATTGAAAAACGTCCAGAAATGTTTGAAGCTACTGACTGAATGAAAGGAGCTGGCATCTCACTCTCTTTGAATCTTCTTTATCATGCTAGGATTAGCAGGAAAAAGCAAAAAATTTCAGAATTGCACCTTGCAATGTGGAGATATTACTGTTTGTGCATTTACAATATTCATTGATTTTTGCCATTGAAAAACATCATGTTATTCATATACCAGAAATGTTTGAAGCTACTGACTGAATGAAAGGAGCTGGCATCTCACTCTCTTTGAATCTTCTTTATCATGCTAGGATTAACAGGAAAAAGCAAAAAATTTCAGAATTGCACCTTGCAATGTGGAGATATTACTGTTTGTGCATTTACAATATTCATTGATTTTTGCCATTGAAAAACGTCCAGAAATGTTTGAAGCTACTGACTGAATGAAAGGAGCTGGCATCTCACTCTCTTTGAATCTTCTTTATCATGCTAGGATTAGCAGGAAAAAGCAAAAAATTTCAGAATTGCACCTTGCAATGTGGAGATATTACTGTTTGTGCATTTACAATATTCATTGATTTTTGCCATTGAAAAACATGTTTTTCATATACCAGAAATGTTTGAAGCTACTGACTGAATGAAAGGAGCTGTGGCATCTCACTCTCTTTGAATCTTCTTTATCATGCTAGGATTAACAGGAAAAAGCAAAAAATTTCAGAATTGCACCTTGCAATGTGGAGATATTACTGTTTGTGCATTTACAATATTCATTGATTTTTGCCATTGAAAAACATGTTTTTCATATACGAGAAATGTTTGAAGCTACTGACTGAATGAAAGGAGCTGTGGCATCTCACTCTCTTTGAATCTTCTTTATCATGCTAGGATTAACAGGAAAAAGCAAAAAATTTCAGAATTGCACCTTGCAATGTGGAGATATTACTGTTTGTGCATTTACAATATTCATTGATTTTTGCCATTGAAAAACATGTTTTTCATATACCAGAAATGTTTGAAGCTACTGACTGAATGAAAGGAGCTGGCATCTCACTCTCTTTGAATCTTCTTTATCATGCTAGGATTAACAGGAAAAAGCAAAAAATTTCAGAATTGCACCTTGCAATGTGGAGATATTACTGTTTGTGCATTTACAATATTCATTGATTTTTGCCATTGAAAAACGTCCAGAAATGTTTGAAGCTACTGACTGAATGAAAGGAGCTGGCATCTCACTCTCTTTGAATCTTCTTTATCATGCTAGGATTAGCAGGAAAAAGCAAAAAATTTCAGAATTGCACCTTGCAATGTGGAGATATTACTGTTTGTGCATTTACAATATTCATTGATTTTTGCCATTGAAAAACGTCCAGAAATGTTTGAAGCTACTGACTGAATGAAAGGAGCTGGCATCTCACTCTCTTTGAATCTTCTTTATCATGCTAGGATTAGCAGGAAAAAGCAAAAAATTTCAGAATTGCACCTTGCAATGTGGAGATATTACTGTTTGTGCATTTACAATATTCATTGATTTTTGCCATTGAAAAACATGTTTTTCATATACCAGAAATGTTTGAAGCTACTGACTGAATGAAAGGAGCTGGCATCTCACTCTCTTTGAATCTTCTTTATCATGCTAGGATTAACAGGAAAAAGCAAAAAATTTCAGAATTGCACCTTGCAATGTGGAGATATTACTGTTTGTGCATTTACAATATTCATTGATTTTTGCCATTGAAAAACATGTTTTTCATATACCAGAAATGTTTGAAGCTACTGACTGAATGAAAGGAGCTGGCATCTCACTCTCTTTGAATCTTCTTTATCATGCTAGGATTAACAGGAAAAAGCAAAAAATTTCAGAATTGCACCTTGCAATGTGGAGATATTACTGTTTGTGCATTTACAATATTCATTGATTTTTGCCATTGAAAAACATGTTTTTCATATACCAGAAATGTTTGAAGCTACTGACTGAATGAAAGGAGCTGGCATCTCACTCTCTTTGAATCTTCTTTATCATGCTAGGATTAACAGGAAAAAGCAAAAAATTTCAGAATTGCACCTTGCAATGTGGAGATATTACTGTTTGTGCATTTACAATATTCATTGATTTTTGCCATTGAAAAACGTCCAGAAATGTTTGAAGCTACTGACTGAATGAAAGGAGCTGGCATCTCACTCTCTTTGAATCTTCTTTATCATGCTAGGATTAACAGGAAAAAGCTAAAAATTTCAGAATTGCACCTTGCAATGTGGAGATATTACTGTTTGTGCATTTACAATATTCATTGATTTTTGCCATTGAAAAACATCATGTTATTCATATACCAGAAATGTTTGAAGCTACTGACTGAATGAAAGGAGCTGGCATCTCACTCTCTTTGAATCTTCTTTATCATGCTAGGATTAACAGGAAAAAGCAAAAAATTTCAGAATTGCACCTTGCAATGTGGAGATATTACTGTTTGTGCATTTACAATATTCATTGATTTTTGCCATTGAAAAACGTCCAGAAATGTTTGAAGCTACTGACTGAATGAAAGGAGCTGGCATCTCACTCTCTTTGAATCTTCTTTATCATGCTAGGATTAGCAGGAAAAAGCAAAAAATTTCAGAATTGCACCTTGCAATGTGGAGATATTACTGTTTGTGCATTTACAATATTCATTGATTTTTGCCATTGAAAAACATGTTTTTCATATACCAGAAATGTTTGAAGCTACTGACTGAATGAAAGGAGCTGTGGCATCTCACTCTCTTTGAATCTTCTTTATCATGCTAGGATTAACAGGAAAAAGCAAAAAATTTCAGAATTGCACCTTGCAATGTGGAGATATTACTGTTTGTGCATTTACAATATTCATTGATTTTTGCCATTGAAAAACATGTTTTTCATATACGAGAAATGTTTGAAGCTACTGACTGAATGAAAGGAGCTGTGGCATCTCACTCTCTTTGAATCTTCTTTATCATGCTAGGATTAACAGGAAAAAGCAAAAAATTTCAGAATTGCACCTTGCAATGTGGAGATATTACTGTTTGTGCATTTACAATATTCATTGATTTTTGCCATTGAAAAACATGTTTTTCATATACCAGAAATGTTTGAAGCTACTGACTGAATGAAAGGAGCTGGCATCTCACTCTCTTTGAATCTTCTTTATCATGCTAGGATTAACAGGAAAAAGCAAAAAATTTCAGAATTGCACCTTGCAATGTGGAGATATTACTGTTTGTGCATTTACAATATTCATTGATTTT
This sequence comes from Phyllobates terribilis, assembly GCF_046119375.1. NCBI lineage: Eukaryota > Metazoa > Chordata > Amphibia > Anura > Dendrobatidae > Phyllobates > Phyllobates terribilis. The sequence continues at coordinate 107,223 of NW_027364852.1, forward strand.
TGCCATTGAAAAACGTCCAGAAATGTTTGAAGCTACTGACTGAATGAAAGGAGCTGGCATCTCACTCTCTTTGAATCTTCTTTATCATGCTAGGATTAGCAGGAAAAAGCAAAAAATTTCAGAATTGCACCTTGCAATGTGGAGATATTACTGTTTGTGCATTTACAATATTCATTGATTTTTGCCATTGAAAAACGTCCAGAAATGTTTGAAGCTACTGACTGAATGAAAGGAGCTGGCATCTCACTCTCTTTGAATCTTCTTTATCATGCTAGGATTAGCAGGAAAAAGCAAAAAATTTCAGAATTGCACCTTGCAATGTGGAGATATTACTGTTTGTGCATTTACAATATTCATTGATTTTTGCCATTGAAAAACATGTTTTTCATATACCAGAAATGTTTGAAGCTACTGACTGAATGAAAGGAGCTGGCATCTCACTCTCTTTGAATCTTCTTTATCATGCTAGGATTAACAGGAAAAAGCAAAAAATTTCAGAATTGCACCTTGCAATGTGGAGATATTACTGTTTGTGCATTTACAATATTCATTGATTTTTGCCATTGAAAAACATGTTTTTCATATACCAGAAATGTTTGAAGCTACTGACTGAATGAAAGGAGCTGGCATCTCACTCTCTTTGAATCTTCTTTATCAGGCTAGGATTAACAGGAAAAAGCAAAAAATTTCAGAATTGCACCTTGCAATGTGGAGATATTACTGTTTGTGCATTTACAATATTCATTGATTTTTGCCATTGAAAAACATGTTTTTCATATACCAGAAATGTTTGAAGCTACTGACTGAATGAAAGGAGCTGGCATCTCACTCTCTTTGAATCTTCTTTATCATGCTAGGATTAACAGGAAAAAGCAAAAAATTTCAGAATTGCACCTTGCAATGTGGAGATATTACTGTTTGTGCATTTACAATATTCATTGATTTTTGCCATTGAAAAACGTCCAGAAATGTTTGAAGCTACTGACTGAATGAAAGGAGCTGGCATCTCACTCTCTTTGAATCTTCTTTATCATGCTAGGATTAACAGGAAAAAGCTAAAAATTTCAGAATTGCACCTTGCAATGTGGAGATATTACTGTTTGTGCATTTACAATATTCATTGATTTTTGCCATTGAAAAACATGTTTTTCATATACCAGAAATGTTTGAAGCTACTGACTGAATGAAAGGAGCTGGCATCTCACTCTCTTTGAATCTTCTTTATCATGCTAGGATTAGCAGGAAAAAGCAAAAAATTTCAGAATTGCACCTTGCAATGTGGAGATATTACTGTTTGTGCATTTACAATATTCATTGATTTTTGCCATTGAAAAACGTCCAGAAATGTTTGAAGCTACTGACTGAATGAAAGGAGCTGGCATCTCACTCTCTTTGAATCTTCTTTATCATGCTAGGATTAGCAGGAAAAAGCAAAAAATTTCAGAATTGCACCTTGCAATGTGGAGATATTACTGTTTGTGCATTTACAATATTCATTGATTTTTGCCATTGAAAAACGTCCAGAAATGTTTGAAGCTACTGACTGAATGAAAGGAGCTGGCATCTCACTCTCTTTGAATCTTCTTTATCATGCTAGGATTAGCAGGAAAAAGCAAAAAATTTCAGAATTGCACCTTGCAATGTGGAGATATTACTGTTTGTGCATTTACAATATTCATTGATTTTTGCCATTGAAAAACATGTTTTTCATATACCAGAAATGTTTGAAGCTACTGACTGAATGAAAGGAGCTGGCATCTCACTCTCTTTTAATCTTCTTTATCATGCTAGGATTAACAGGAAAAAGCAAAAAATTTCAGAATTGCACCTTGCAATGTGGAGATATTACTGTTTGTGCATTTACAATATTCATTGATTTTTGCCATTGAAAAACATGTTTTTCATATACCAGAAATGTTTGAAGCTACTGACTGAATGAAAGGAGCTGGCATCTCACTCTCTTTGAATCTTCTTTATCATGCTAGGATTAACAGGAAAAAGCAAAAAATTTCAGAATTGCACCTTGCAATGTGGAGATATTACTGTTTGTGCATTTACAATATTCATTGATTTTTGCCATTGAAAAACATGTTTTTCATATACCAGAAATGTTTGAAGCTACTGACTGAATGAAAGGAGCTGGCATCTCACTCTCTTTGAATCTTCTTTATCATGCTAGGATTAACAGGAAAAAGCAAAAAATTTCAGAATTGCACCTTGCAATGTGGAGATATTACTGTTTGTGCATTTACAATATTCATTGATTTTTGCCATTGAAAAACGTCCAGAAATGTTTGAAGCTACTGACTGAATGAAAGGAGCTGGCATCTCACTCTCTTTGAATCTTCTTTATCATGCTAGGATTAACAGGAAAAAGCTAAAAATTTCAGAATTGCACCTTGCAATGTGGAGATATTACTGTTTGTGCATTTACAATATTCATTGATTTTTGCCATTGAAAAACATGTTTTTCATATACCAGAAATGTTTGAAGCTACTGACTGAATGAAAGGAGCTGGCATCTCACTCTCTTTGAATCTTCTTTATCATGCTAGGATTAGCAGGAAAAAGCAAAAAATTTCAGAATTGCACCTTGCAATGTGGAGATATTACTGTTTGTGCATTTACAATATTCATTGATTTTTGCCATTGAAAAACATGTTTTTCATATACCAGAAATGTTTGAAGCTACTGACTGAATGAAAGGAGCTGGCATCTCACTCTCTTTGAATCTTCTTTATCATGCTAGGATTAACAGGAAAAAGCAAAAAATTTCAGAATTGCACCTTGCAATGTGGAGATATTACTGTTTGTGCATTTACAATATTCATTGATTTTTGCCATTGAAAAACGTCCAGAAATGTTTGAAGCTACTGACAATGAAAGGAGCTGGCATCTCACTCTCTTTGAATCTTCTTTATCATGCTAGGATTAGCAGGAAAAAGCAAAAAATTTCAGAATTGCACCTTGCAATGTGGAGATATTACTGTTTGTGCATTTACAATATTCATTGATTTTTGCCATTGAAAAACATGTTTTTCATATACCAGAAATGTTTGAAGCTACTGACTGAATGAAAGGAGCTGGCATCTCACTCTCTTTGAATCTTCTTTATCATGCTAGGATTAACAGGAAAAAGCAAAAAATTTCAGAATTGCACCTTGCAATGTGGAGATATTACTGTTTGTGCATTTACAATATTCATTGATTTTTGCCATTAAAAAACATGTTTTTCATATACCAGAAATGTTTGAAGCTACTGACTGAATGAAAGGAGCTGGCATCTCACTCTCTTTGAATCTTCTTTATCATGCTAGGATTAACAGGAAAAAGCAAAAAATTTCAGAATTGCACCTTGCAATGTGGAGATATTACTGTTTGTGCATTTACAATATTCATTGATTTTTGCCATTGAAAAACGTCCAGAAATGTTTGAAGCTACTGACTGAATGAAAGGAGCTGGCATCTCACTCTCTTTGAATCTTCTTTATCATGCTAGGATTAGCAGGAAAAAGCAAAAAATTTCTGAATTGCACCTTGCAATGTGGAGATATTACTGTTTGTGCATTTACAATATTCATTGATTTTTGCCATTGAAAAACATGTTTTTCATATACCAGAAATGTTTGAAGCTACTGACTGAATGAAAGGAGCTGGCATCTCACTCTCTTTGAATCTTCTTTATCATGCTAGGATTAGCAGGAAAAAGCAAAAAATTTCAGAATTGCACCTTGCAATGTGGAGATATTACTGTTTGTGCATTTACAATATTCATTGATTTTTGCCATTGAAAAACATGTTTTTCATATACCAGAAATGTTTGAAGCTACTGACTGAATGAAAGGAGCTGGCATCTCACTCTCTTTGAATCTTCTTTATCATGCTAGGATTAACAGGAAAAAGCAAAAAATTTCAGAATTGCACCTTGCAATGTGGAGATATTACTGTTTGTGCATTTACAATATTCATTGATTTTTGCCATTGAAAAACATGTTTTTCATATACCAGAAATGTTTGAAGCTACTGACTGAATGAAAGGAGCTGGCATCTCACTCTCTTTGAATCTTCTTTATCATGCTAGGATTAGCAGGAAAAAGCAAAAAATTTCAGAATTGCACCTTGCAATGTGGAGATATTACTGTTTGTGCATTTACAATATTCATTGATTTTTGCCATTGAAAAACATGTTTTTCATATACCAGAAATGTTTGAAGCTACTGACTGAATGAAAGGAGCTGGCATCTCCCTCTTTTTGAATCTTCTTTATCATGCTAGGATTAACAGGAAAAAGCAAAAAATTTCAGAATTGCACCTTGCAATGTGGAGATATTACTGTTTGTGCATTTACAATATTCATTGATTTTTGCCATTGAAAAACGTCCAGAAATGTTTGAAGCTACTGACTGAATGAAAGGAGCTGGCATCTCACTCTCTTTGAATCTTCTTTATCATGCTAGGATTAGCAGGAAAAAGCAAAAAATTTCAGAATTGCACCTTGCAATGTGGAGATATTACTGTTTGTGCATTTACAATATTCATTGATTTTTGCCATTGAAAAACATCATGTTATTCATATACCAGAAATGTTTGAAGCTACTGACTGAATGAAAGGAGCTGGCATCTCACTCTCTTTGAATCTTCTTTATCATGCTAGGATTAACAGGAAAAAGCAAAAAATTTCAGAATTGCACCTTGCAATGTGGAGATATTACTGTTTGTGCATTTACAATATTCATTGATTTTTGCCATTGAAAAACGTCCAGAAATGTTTGAAGCTACTGACTGAATGAAAGGAGCTGGCATCTCACTCTCTTTAAATCTTCTTTATCATGCTAGGATTAGCAGGAAAAAGCAAAAAATTTCAGAATTGCACCTTGCAATGTGGAGATATTACTGTTTGTGCATTTACAATATTCATTGATTTTTGCCATTGAAAAACATGTTTTTCATATACCAGAAATGTTTGAAGCTACTGACTGAATGAAAGGAGCTGGCATCTCACTCTCTTTGAATCTTCTTTATCATGCTAGGATTAGCAGGAAAAAGCAAAAAATTTCAGAATTGCACCTTGCAATGTGGAGATATTACTGTTTGTGCATTTACAATATTCATTGATTTTTGCCATTGAAAAACGTCCAGAAATGTTTGAAGCTACTGACTGAATGAAAGGAGCTGGCATCTCACTCTCTTTGAATCTTCTTTATCATGCTAGGATTAGCAGGAAAAAGCAAAAAATTTCAGAATTGCACCTTGCAATGTGGAGATATTACTGTTTGTGCATTTACAATATTCATTGATTTTTGCCATTGAAAAACATGTTTTTCATATACCAGAAATGTTTGAAGCTACTGACTGAATGAAAGGAGCTGGCATCTCACTCTCTTTGAATCTTCTTTATCATGCTAGGATTAACAGGAAAAAGCAAAAAATTTCAGAATTGCACCTTGCAATGTGGAGATATTACTGTTTGTGCATTTACAATATTCATTGATTTTTGCCATTGAAAAACATGTTTTTCATATACCAGAAATGTTTGAAGCTACTGACTGAATGAAAGGAGCTGGCATCTCACTCTCTTTGAATCTTCTTTATCATGCTAGGATTAACAGGAAAAAGCAAAAAATTTCAGAATTGCACCTTGCAATGTGGAGATATTACTGTTTGTGCATTTACAATATTCATTGATTTTTGCCATTGAAAAACATGTTTTTCATATACCAGAAATGTTTGAAGCTACTGACTGAATGAAAGGAGCTGGCATCTCACTCTCTTTGAATCTTCTTTATCATGCTAGGATTAACAGGAAAAAGCAAAAAATTTCAGAATTGCACCTTGCAATGTGGAGATATTACTGTTTGTGCATTTACAATATTCATTGATTTTTGCCATTGAAAAACGTCCAGAAATGTTTGAAGCTACTGACTGAATGAAAGGAGCTGGCATCTCACTCTCTTTGAATCTTCTTTATCATGCTAGGATTAACAGGAAAAGCTAAAAATTTCAGAATTGCACCTTGCAATGTGGAGATATTACTGTTTGTGCATTTACAATATTCATTGATTTTTGCCATTGAAAAACATGTTTTTCATATACCAGAAATGTTTGAAGCTACTGACTGAATGAAAGGAGCTGGCATCTCACTCTCTTTGAATCTTCTTTATCATGCTAGGATTAGCAGGAAAAAGCAAAAAATTTCAGAATTGCACCTTGCAATGTGGAGATATTACTGTTTGTGCATTTACAATATTCATTGATTTTTGCCATTGAAAAACATGTTTTTCATATACCAGAAATGTTTGAAGCTACTGACTGAATGAAAGGAGCTGGCATCTCACTCTCTTTGAATCTTCTTTATCATGCTAGGATTAACAGGAAAAAGCAAAAAATTTCAGAATTGCACCTTGCAATGTGGAGATATTACTGTTTGTGCATTTACAATATTCATTGATTTTTGCCATTGAAAAACGTCCAGAAATGTTTGAAGCTACTGACAATGAAAGGAGCTGGCATCTCACTCTCTTTGAATCTTCTTTATCATGCTAGGATTAGCAGGAAAAAGCAAAAAATTTCAGAATTGCACTTTGCAATGTGGAGATATTACTGTTTGTGCATTTACAATATTCATTGATTTTTGCCATTGAAAAACATGTTTTTCATATACCAGAAATGTTTGAAGCTACTGACTGAATGAAAGGAGCTGGCATCTCACTCTCTTTGAATCTTCTTTATCATGCTAGGATTAACAGGAAAAAGCAAAAAATTTCAGAATTGCACCTTGCAATGTGGAGATATTACTGTTTGTGCATTTACAATATTCATTGATTTTTGCCATTGAAAAACATGTTTTTCATATACCAGAAATGTTTGAAGCTACTGACTGAATGAAAGGAGCTGGCATCTCACTCTCTTTGAATCTTCTTTATCATGCTAGGATTAACAGGAAAAAGCAAAAAATTTCAGAATTGCACCTTGCAATGTGGAGATATTACTGTTTGTGCATTTACAATATTCATTGATTTTTGCCATTGAAAAACGTCCAGAAATGTTTGAAGCTACTGACTGAATGAAAGGAGCTGGCATCTCACTCTCTTTGAATCATCTTTATCATGCTAGGATTAGCAGGAAAAAGCAAAAAATTTCTGAATTGCACCTTCCAATGTGGAGATATTACTGTTTGTGCATTTACAATATTCATTGATTTTTGCCATTGAAAAACATGTTTTTCATATACCAGAAATGTTTGAAGCTACTGACTGAATGAAAGGAGCTGGCATCTCACTCTCTTTGAATCTTCTTTATCATGCTAGGATTAGCAGGAAGAAGCAAAAAATTTCAGAATTGCACCTTGCAATGTGGAGATATTACTGTTTGTGCATTTACAATATTCATTGATTTTTGCCATTGAAAAACATGTTTTTCATATACCAGAAATGTTTGAAGCTACTGACTGAATGAAAGGAGCTGGCATCTCACTCTCTTTGAATCTTCTTTATCATGCTAGGATTAACAGGAAAAAGCAAAAAATTTCAGAATTGCACCTTGCAATGTGGAGATATTACTGTTTGTGCATTTACAATATTCATTGATTTTTGCCATTGAAAAACATGTTTTTCATATACCAGAAATGTTTGAAGCTACTGACTGAATGAAAGGAGCTGGCATCTCACTCTCTTTGAATCTTCTTTATCATGCTAGGATTAGCAGGAAAAAGCAAAAAATTTCAGAATTGCACCTTGCAATGTGGAGATATTACTGTTTGTGCATTTACAATATTCATTGATTTTTGCCATTGAAAAACATGTTTTTCATATACCAGAAATGTTTGAAGCTACTGACTGAATGAAAGGAGCTGGCATCTCCCTCTTTTTGAATCTTCTTTATCATGCTAGGATTAACAGGAAAAAGCAAAAAATTTCAGAATTGCACCTTGCAATGTGGAGATATTACTGTTTGTGCATTTACAATATTCAATGATTTTTGCCATTGAAAAACGTCCAGAAATGTTTGAAGCTACTGACTGAATGAAAGGAGCTGGCATCTCACTCTCTTTGAATCTTCTTTATCATGCTAGGATTAGCAGGAAAAAGCAAAAAATTTCAGAATTGCACCTTGCAATGTGGAGATATTACTGTTTGTGCATTTACAATATTCATTGATTTTTGCCATTGAAAAATATCATGTTATTCATATACCAGAAATGTTTGAAGCTACTGACTGAATGAAAGGAGCTGGCATCTCACTCTCTTTGAATCTTCTTTATCATGCTAGGATTAACAGGAAAAAGCAAAAAATTTCAGAATTGCACCTTGCAATGTGGAGATATTACTGTTTGTGCATTTACAATATTCATTGATTTTTGCCATTGAAAAACGTCCAGAAATGTTTGAAGCTACTGACTGAATGAAAGGAGCTGGCATCTCACTCTCTTTGAATCTTCTTTATCATGCTAGGATTAGCAGGAAAAAGCAAAAAATTTCAGAATTGCACCTTGCAATGTGGAGATATTACTGTTTGTGCATTTACAATATTCATTGATTTTTGCCATTGAAAAACATGTTTTTCATATACCAGAAATGTTTGAAGCTACTGACTGAATGAAAGGAGCTGGCATCTCACTCTCTTTGAATCTTCTTTATCATGCTAGGATTAGCAGGAAAAAGCAAAAAATTTCAGAATTGCACCTTGCAATGTGGAGATATTACTGTTTGTGCATTTACAATATTCATTGATTTTTGCCATTGAAAAACATGTTTTTCATATACCAGAAATGTTTGAAGCTACTGACTGAATGAAAGGAGCTGGCATCTCACTCTCTTGGAATCTTCTTTATCATGCTAGGATTAACAGGAAAAAGCAAAAAATTTCAGAATTGCACCTTGCAATGTGGAGATATTACTGTTTGTGCATTTACAATATTCATTGATTTTTGCCATTGAAAAACGTCCAGAAATGTTTGAAGCTACTGACTGAATGAAAGGAGCTGGCATCTCACTCTCTTTGAATCTTCTTTATCATGCTAGGATTAACAGGAAAAAGCTAAAAATTTCAGAATTGCACCTTGCAATGTGGAGATATTACTGTTTGTGCATTTACAATATTCATTGATTTTTGCCATTAAAAAACATGTTTTTCATATACCAGAAATGTTTGAAGCTACTGACTGAATGAAAGGAGCTGGCATCTCACTCTCTTTGAATCTTCTTTATCATGCTAGGATTAACAGGAAAAAGCAAAAAATTTCAGAATTGCACCTTGCAATGTGGAGATATTACTGTTTGTGCATTTACAATATTCATTGATTTTTGCCATTGAAAAACATGTTTTTCATATACCAGAAATGTTTGAAGCTACTGACTGAATGAAAGGAGCTGGCATCTCACTCTCTTTGAATCTTCTTTATCATGCTAGGATTAGCAGGAAAAAGCAAAAAATTTCAGAATTGCACCTTGCAATGTGGAGATATTACTGTTTGTGCATTTACAACATTCATTGATTTTTGCCATTGAAAAACATGTTTTTCATATACCAGAAATGTTTGAAGCTACTGACTGAATGAAAGGAGCTGGCATCTCACTCTCTTTGAATCTTCTTTATCATGCTAGGATTAGCAGGAAAAAGCAAAAAATTTCAGAATTGCACCTTGCAATGTGGAGATATTACTGTTTGTGCATTTACAATATTCATTGATTTTTGCCATTGAAAAACATGTTTTTCATATACCAGAAATGTTTGAAGCTACTGACTGAATGAAAGGAGCTGGCATCTCACTCTCTTGGAAACTTCTTTATCATGCTAGGATTAACAGGAAAAAGCAAAAAATTTCAGAATTGCACCTTGCAATGTGGAGATATTACTGTTTGTGCATTTACAATATTCATTGATTTTTGCCATTGAAAAACGTCCAGAAATGTTTGAAGCTACTGACTGAATGAAAGGAGCTGGCATCTCACTCTCTTTGAATCTTCTTTATCATGCTAGGATTAACAGGAAAAAGCTAAAAATTTCAGAATTGCACCTTGCAATGTGGAGATATTACTGTTTGTGCATTTACAATATTCATTGATTTTTGCCATTAAAAAACATGTTTTTCATATACCAGAAATGTTTGAAGCTACTGACTGAATGAAAGGAGCTGGCATCTCACTCTCTTTGAATCTTCTTTATCATGCTAGGATTAACAGGAAAAAGCAAAATATTTCAGAATTGCACCTTGCAATGTGGAGATATTACTGTTTGTGCATTTACAATATTCATTGATTTTTGCCATTGAAAAACATGTTTTTCATATACCAGAAATGTTTGAAGCTACTGACTGAATGAAAGGAGCTGGCATCTCACTCTCTTTGAATCTTCTTTATCATGCTAGGATTAGCAGGAAAAAGCAAAAAATTTCAGAATTGCACCTTGCAATGTGGAGATATTACTGTTTGTGCATTTACAATATTCATTGATTTTTGCCATTGAAAAACATGTTTTTCATATACCAGAAATGTTTGAAGCTACTGACTGAATGAAAGGAGCTGGCATCTCACTCTCTTTGAATCTTCTTTATCATGTTAGGATTAGCAGGAAAAAGCAAAAAATTTCAGAATTGCACCTTGCAATGTGGAGATATTACTGTTTGTGCATTTACAATATTCATTGATTTTTGCCATTGAAAAACATGTTTTTCATATACCAGAAATGTTTGAAGCTACTGACTGAATGAAAGGAGCTGGCATCTCACTCTCTTGGAAACTTCTTTATCATGCTAGGATTAACAGGAAAAAGCAAAAAATTTCAGAATTGCACCTTGCAATGTGGAGATATTACTGTTTGTGCATTTACAATATTCATTGATTTTTGCCATTGAAAAACGTCCAGAAATGTTTGAAGCTACTGACTGAATGAAAGGAGCTGGCATCTCACTCTCTTTGAATCTTCTTTATCATGCTAGGATTAACAGGAAAAAGCTAAAAATTTCAGAATTGCACCTTGCAATGTGGAGATATTACTGTTTGTGCATTTACAATATTCATTGATTTTTGCCATTGAAAAACATGTTTTTCATATACCAGAAATGTTTGAAGCTACTGACTGAATGAAAGGAGCTGGCATCTGACTCTCTTTGAATCTTCTTTATCATGCTAGGATTAGCAGGAAAAAGCAAAACATTTCAGAATTGCACCTTGCAATGTGGAGATATTACTGTTTGTGCATTTACAATATTCATTGATTTTTGCCATTGAAAAACATCATGTTATTCATATACCAGAAATGTTTGAAGCTACTGACTGAATGAAAGGAGCTGGCATCTCACTCTCTTTGAATCTTCTTTATCATGCTAGGATTAACAGGAAAAAGCAAAAAAATTCAGAATTGCACCTTGCAATGTGGAGATATTACTGTTTGTGCATTTACAATATTCATTGATTTTTGCCATTGAAAAACGTCCAGAAATGTTTGAAGCTACTGACTGAATGAAAGGAGCTGGCATCTCACTCTCTTTGAATCTTCTTTATCATGCTAGGATTAGCAGGAAAAAGCAAAAAATTTCAGAATTGCACCTTGCAATGTGGAGATATTACTGTTTTTGCATTTACAATATTCATTGATTTTTGCCATTGAAAAACATGTTTTTCATATACCAGAAATGTTTGAAGCTACTGACTGAATGAAAGGAGCTGGCATCTCACTCTCTTTGAATCTTCTTTATCATGCTAGGATTAGCAGGAAAAAGCAAAAAATTTCAGAATTGCACCTTGCAATGTGGAGATATTACTGTTTGTGCATTTACAATATTCATTGATTTTTGCCATTGAAAAACATGTTTTTCATATACCAGAAATGTTTGAAGCTACTGACAATGAAAGGAGCTGGCATCTCACTCTCTTTGAATCTTCTTTATCATGCTAGGATTAGCAGGAAAAAGCAAAAAATTTCAGAATTGCACCTTGCAATGTGGAGATATTACTGTTTGTGCATTTACAATATTCATTGATTTTTGCCATTGAAAAACATGTTTTTCATATACCAGAAATGTTTGAAGCTACTGACAATGAAAGGAGCTGGCATCTCACTCTCTTTGAATCTTCTTTATCATGCTAGGATTAGCAGGAAAAAGCAAAAAATTTCAGAATTGCACCTTGCAATGTGGAGATATTACTGTTTGTGCATTTACAATATTCATTGATTTTTGCCATTGAAAAACATGTTTTTCATATACCAGAAATGTTTGAAGCTACTGACTGAATGAAAGGAGCTGGCATCTCACTCTCTTTAAATCTTCTTTATCATGCTAGGATTAACAGGAAAAAGCAAAAAATTTCAGAATTGCACCTTGCAATGTGGAGATATTACTGTTTGTGCATTTACAATATTCATTGATTTTTGCCATTGAAAAACGTCCAGAAATGTTTGAAGCTACTGACTGAATGAAAGGAGCTGGCATCTGACTCTCTTTGAATCTTCTTTATCATGCTAGGATTAGCAGGAAAAAGGAAAAAATTTCAGAATTGCACCTTGCAATGTGGAGATATTACTGTTTGTGCATTTACAATATTCATTGATTTTTGCCATTGAAAAACATCATGTTATTCATATACCAGAAATGTTTGAAGCTACTGACTGAATGAAAGGAGCTGGCATCTCACTCTCTTTGAATCTTCTTTATCATGCTAGGATTAACAGGAAAAAGCAAAAAAATTCAGAATTGCACCTTGCAATGTGGAGATATTACTGTTTGTGCATTTACAATATTCATTGATTTTTGCCATTGAAAAACGTCCAGAAATGTTTGAAGCTACTGACTGAATGAAAGGAGCTGGCATCTCACTCTCTTTGAATCTTCTTTATCATGCTAGGATTAGCAGGAAAAAGCAAAAAATTTCAGAATTGCACCTTGCAATGTGGAGATATTACTGTTTGTGCATTTACAATATTCATTGATTTTTGCCATTGAAAAACATGTTTTTCATATACCAGAAATGTTTGAAGCTACTGACTGAATGAAAGGAGCTGGCATCTCACTCTCTTGGAATCTTCTTTATCATGCTAGGATTAGCAGGAAAAAGCAAAAAATTTCAGAATTGCACCTTGCAATGTGGAGATATTACTGTTTGTGCATTTACAATATTCATTGATTTTTGCCATTGAAAAACATGTTTTTCATATACCAGAAATGTTTGAAGCTACTGACTGAATGAAAGGAGCTGGCATCTCACTCTCTTGGAATCTTCTTTATCATGCTAGGATTAACAGGAAAAAGCAAAAAATTTCAGAATTGCACCTTGCAATGTGGAGATATTACTGTTTATGCATTTACAATATTCATTGATTTTTGCCATTGAAAAACGTCCAGAAATGTTTGAAGCTACTGACTGAATGAAAGGAGCTGGCATCTCACTCTCTTTGAATCTTCTTTATCATGCTAGGATTAACAGGAAAAAGCTAAAAATTTCAGAATTGCACCTTGCAATGTGGAGATATTACTGTTTGTGCATTTACAATATTCATTGATTTTTGCCATTGAAAAACATGTTTTTCATATACCAGAAATGTTTGAAGCTACTGACTGAATGAAAGGAGCTGGCATCTCACTCTCTTTGAATCTTCTTTATCATGCTAGGATTAGCAGGAAAAAGCAAAAAATTTCAGAATTGCACCTTGCAATGTGGAGATATTACTGTTTGTGCATTTACAATATTCATTGATTTTTGCCATTGAAAAACATGTTTTTCATATACCAGAAGTGTTTGAAGCTACTGACTGAATGAAAGGAGCTGGCATCTCACTCTCTTTGAATCTTCTTTATCATGCTAGGATTAGCAGGAAAAAGCAAAAAATTTCAGAATTGCACCTTGCAATGTGGAGATATTACTGTTTGTGCATTTACAATATTCATTGATTTTTGCCATTGAAAAACATGTTTTTCATATACCAGAAATGTTTGAAGCTACTGACAATGAAAGGAGCTGGCATCTCACTATCTTTGAATCTTCTTTATCATGCTAGGATTAGCAGGAAAAAGCAAAAAATTTCAGAATTGCACCTTGCAATGTGGAGATATTACTGTTTGTGCATTTACAATATTCATTGATTTTTGCCATTGAAAAACATGTTTTTCATATACCAGAAGTGTTTGAAGCTACTGACTGAATGAAAGGAGCTGGCATCTCACTCTCTTTGAATCTTCTTTATCATGCTAGGATTAGCAGGAAAAAGCAAAAAATTTCAGAATTGCACCTTGCAATGTGGAGATATTACTGTTTGTGCATTTACAATATTCATTGATTTTTGCCATTGAAAAACATGTTTTTCATATACCAGAAATGTTTGAAGCTACTGACAATGAAAGGAGCTGGCATCTCACTCTCTTTGAATCTTCTTTATCATGCTAGGATTAGCAGGAAAAAGCAAAAAATTTCAGAATTGCACCTTGCAATGTGGAGATATTACTGTTTGTGCATTTACAATATTCATTGATTTTTGCCATTGAAAAACATGTTTTTCATATACCAGAAATGTTTGAAGCTACTGACTGAATGAAAGGAGCTGGCATCTCACTCTCTTGGAATCTTCTTTATCATGCTAGGATTAACAGGAAAAAGCAAAAAATTTCAGAATTGCACCTTGCAATGTGGAGATATTACTGTTTATGCATTTACAATATTCATTGATTTTTGCCATTGAAAAACGTCCAGAAATGTTTGAAGCTACTGACTGAATGAAAGGAGCTGGCATCTCACTCTCTTTGAATCTTCTTTATCATGCTAGGATTAACAGGAAAAAGCTAAAAATTTCAGAATTGCACCTTGCAATGTGGAGATATTACTGTTTGTGCATTTACAATATTCATTGATTTTTGCCATTGAAAAACATGTTTTTCATATACCAGAAATGTTTGAAGCTACTGACTGAATGAAAGGAGCTGGCATCTCACTCTCTTTGAATCTTCTTTATCATGCTAGGATTAGCAGGAAAAAGCAAAAAATTTCAGAATTGCACCTTGCAATGTGGAGATATTACTGTTTGTGCATTTACAATATTCATTGATTTTTGCCATTGAAAAACATGTTTTTCATATACCAGAAGTGTTTGAAGCTACTGACTGAATGAAAGGAGCTGGCATCTCACTCTCTTTGAATCTTCTTTATCATGCTAGGATTAGCAGGAAAAAGCAAAAAATTTCAGAATTGCACCTTGCAATGTGGAGATATTACTGTTTGTGCATTTACAATATTCATTGATTTTTGCCATTGAAAAACATGTTTTTCATATACCAGAAATGTTTGAAGCTACTGACAATGAAAGGAGCTGGCATCTCACTCTCTTTGAATCTTCTTTATCATGCTAGGATTAGCAGGAAAAAGCAAAAAATTTCAGAATTGCACCTTGCAATGTGGAGATATTACTGTTTGTGCATTTACAATATTCATTGATTTTTGCCATTGAAAAACATGTTTTTCATATACCAGAAATGTTTGAAGCTACTGACTGAATGAAAGGAGCTGGCATCTCACTCTCTTTAAATCTTCTTTATCATGCTAGGATTAACAGGAAAAAGCAAAAAATTTCAGAATTGCACCTTGCAATGTGGAGATATTACTGTTTGTGCATTTACAATATTCATTGATTTTTGCCATTGAAAAACGTCCAGAAATGTTTGAAGCTACTGACTGAATGAAAGGAGCTGGCATCTCACTCTCTTTGAATCTTCTTTATCATGCTAGGATTAGCAGGAAAAAGGAAAAAATTTCAGAATTGCACCTTGCAATGTGGAGATATTACTGTTTGTGCATTTACAATATTCATTGATTTTTGCCATTGAAAAACATCATGTTATTCATATACCAGAAATGTTTGAAGCTACTGACTGAATGAAAGGAGCTGGCATCTCACTCTCTTTGAATCTTCTTTATCATGCTAGGATTAACAGGAAAAAGCAAAAAATTTCAGAATTGCACCTTGCAATGTGGAGATATTACTGTTTGTGCATTTACAATATTCATTGATTTTTGCCATTGAAAAACGTCCAGAAATGTTTGAAGCTACTGACTGAATGAAAGGAGCTGGCATCTCACTCTCTTTGAATCTTCTTTATCATGCTAGGATTAGCAGGAAAAAGCAAAAAATTTCAGAATTGCACCTTGCAATGTGGAGATATTACTGTTTGTGCATTTACAATATTCATTGATTTTTGCCATTGAAAAACATGTTTTTCATATACCAGAAATGTTTGAAGCTACTGACTGAATGAAAGGAGCTGGCATCTCACTCTCTTTGAATCTTCTTTATCATGCTAGGATTAGCAGGAAAAAGCAAAAAATTTCAGAATTGCACCTTGCAATGTGGAGATATTACTGTTTGTGCATTTACAATATTCATTGATTTTTGCCATTGAAAAACATGTTTTTCATATACCAGAAATGTTTGAAGCTACTGACTGAATGAAAGGAGCTGGCATCTCACTCTCTTGGAATCTTCTTTATCATGCTAGGATTAACAGGAAAAAGCAAAAAATTTCAGAATTGCACCTTGCAATGTGGAGATATTACTGTTTGTGCATTTACAATATTCATTGATTTTTGCCATTGAAAAACGTCCAGAAATGTTTGAAGCTACTGACTGAATGAAAGGAGCTGGCATCTCACTCTCTTTGAATCTTCTTTATCATGCTAGGATTAACAGGAAAAAGCAAAAAAATTCAGAATTGCACCTTGCAATGTGGAGATATTACTGTTTGTGCATTTACAATATTCATTGATTTTTGCCATTGAAAAACGTCCAGAAATGTTTGAAGCTACTGACTGAATGAAAGGAGCTGGCATCTCACTCTCTTTGAATCTTCTTTATCATGCTAGGATTAGCAGGAAAAAGCAAAAAATTTCAGAATTGCACCTTGCAATGTGGAGATATTACTGTTTTTGCATTTACAATATTCATTGATTTTTGCCATTGAAAAACATGTTTTTCATATACCAGAAATGTTTGAAGCTACTGACTGAATGAAAGGAGCTGGCATCTCACTCTCTTTGAATCTTCTTTATCATGCTAGGATTAGCAGGAAAAAGCAAAAAATTTCAGAATTGCACCTTGCAATGTGGAGATATTACTGTTTGTGCATTTACAATATTCATTGATTTTTGCCATTGAAAAACATGTTTTTCATATACCAGAAATGTTTGAAGCTACTGACAATGAAAGGAGCTGGCATCTCACTCTCTTTGAATCTTCTTTATCATGCTAGGATTAGCAGGAAAAAGCAAAAAATTTCAGAATTGCACCTTGCAATGTGGAGATATTACTGTTTGTGCATTTACAATATTCATTGATTTTTGCCATTGAAAAACATGTTTTTCATATACCAGAAATGTTTGAAGCTACTGACAATGAAAGGAGCTGGCATCTCACTCTCTTTGAATCTTCTTTATCATGCTAGGATTAGCAGGAAAAAGCAAAAAATTTCAGAATTGCACCTTGCAATGTGGAGATATTACTGTTTGTGCATTTACAATATTCATTGATTTTTGCCATTGAAAAACATGTTTTTCATATACCAGAAATGTTTGAAGCTACTGACTGAATGAAAGGAGCTGGCATCTCACTCTCTTTAAATCTTCTTTATCATGCTAGGATTAACAGGAAAAAGCAAAAAATTTCAGAATTGCACCTTGCAATGTGGAGATATTACTGTTTGTGCATTTACAATATTCATTGATTTTTGCCATTGAAAAACGTCCAGAAATGTTTGAAGCTACTGACTGAATGAAAGGAGCTGGCATCTGACTCTCTTTGAATCTTCTTTATCATGCTAGGATTAGCAGGAAAAAGGAAAAAATTTCAGAATTGCACCTTGCAATGTGGAGATATTACTGTTTGTGCATTTACAATATTCATTGATTTTTGCCATTGAAAAACATCATGTTATTCATATACCAGAAATGTTTGAAGCTACTGACTGAATGAAAGGAGCTGGCATCTCACTCTCTTTGAATCTTCTTTATCATGCTAGGATTAACAGGAAAAAGCAAAAAAATTCAGAATTGCACCTTGCAATGTGGAGATATTACTGTTTGTGCATTTACAATATTCATTGATTTTTGCCATTGAAAAACGTCCAGAAATGTTTGAAGCTACTGACTGAATGAAAGGAGCTGGCATCTCACTCTCTTTGAATCTTCTTTATCATGCTAGGATTAGCAGGAAAAAGCAAAAAATTTCAGAATTGCACCTTGCAATGTGGAGATATTACTGTTTGTGCATTTACAATATTCATTGATTTTTGCCATTGAAAAACATGTTTTTCATATACCAGAAATGTTTGAAGCTACTGACTGAATGAAAGGAGCTGGCATCTCACTCTCTTGGAATCTTCTTTATCATGCTAGGATTAGCAGGAAAAAGCAAAAAATTTCAGAATTGCACCTTGCAATGTGGAGATATTACTGTTTGTGCATTTACAATATTCATTGATTTTTGCCATTGAAAAACATGTTTTTCATATACCAGAAATGTTTGAAGCTACTGACTGAATGAAAGGAGCTGGCATCTCACTCTCTTGGAATCTTCTTTATCATGCTAGGATTAACAGGAAAAAGCAAAAAATTTCAGAATTGCACCTTGCAATGTGGAGATATTACTGTTTATGCATTTACAATATTCATTGATTTTTGCCATTGAAAAACGTCCAGAAATGTTTGAAGCTACTGACTGAATGAAAGGAGCTGGCATCTCACTCTCTTTGAATCTTCTTTATCATGCTAGGATTAACAGGAAAAAGCTAAAAATTTCAGAATTGCACCTTGCAATGTGGAGATATTACTGTTTGTGCATTTACAATATTCATTGATTTTTGCCATTGAAAAACATGTTTTTCATATACCAGAAATGTTTGAAGCTACTGACTGAATGAAAGGAGCTGGCATCTCACTCTCTTTGAATCTTCTTTATCATGCTAGGATTAGCAGGAAAAAGCAAAAAATTTCAGAATTGCACCTTGCAATGTGGAGATATTACTGTTTGTGCATTTACAATATTCATTGATTTTTGCCATTGAAAAACATGTTTTTCATATACCAGAAGTGTTTGAAGCTACTGACTGAATGAAAGGAGCTGGCATCTCACTCTCTTTGAATCTTCTTTATCATGCTAGGATTAGCAGGAAAAAGCAAAAAATTTCAGAATTGCACCTTGCAATGTGGAGATATTACTGTTTGTGCATTTACAATATTCATTGATTTTTGCCATTGAAAAACATGTTTTTCATATACCAGAAATGTTTGAAGCTACTGACAATGAAAGGAGCTGGCATCTCACTATCTTTGAATCTTCTTTATCATGCTAGGATTAGCAGGAAAAAGCAAAAAATTTCAGAATTGCACCTTGCAATGTGGAGATATTACTGTTTGTGCATTTACAATATTCATTGATTTTTGCCATTGAAAAACATGTTTTTCATATACCAGAAGTGTTTGAAGCTACTGACTGAATGAAAGGAGCTGGCATCTCACTCTCTTTGAATCTTCTTTATCATGCTAGGATTAGCAGGAAAAAGCAAAAAATTTCAGAATTGCACCTTGCAATGTGGAGATATTACTGTTTGTGCATTTACAATATTCATTGATTTTTGCCATTGAAAAACATGTTTTTCATATACCAGAAATGTTTGAAGCTACTGACAATGAAAGGAGCTGGCATCTCACTCTCTTTGAATCTTCTTTATCATGCTAGGATTAGCAGGAAAAAGCAAAAAATTTCAGAATTGCACCTTGCAATGTGGAGATATTACTGTTTGTGCATTTACAATATTCATTGATTTTTGCCATTGAAAAACATGTTTTTCATATACCAGAAATGTTTGAAGCTACTGACTGAATGAAAGGAGCTGGCATCTCACTCTCTTGGAATCTTCTTTATCATGCTAGGATTAACAGGAAAAAGCAAAAAATTTCAGAATTGCACCTTGCAATGTGGAGATATTACTGTTTATGCATTTACAATATTCATTGATTTTTGCCATTGAAAAACGTCCAGAAATGTTTGAAGCTACTGACTGAATGAAAGGAGCTGGCATCTCACTCTCTTTGAATCTTCTTTATCATGCTAGGATTAACAGGAAAAAGCTAAAAATTTCAGAATTGCACCTTGCAATGTGGAGATATTACTGTTTGTGCATTTACAATATTCATTGATTTTTGCCATTGAAAAACATGTTTTTCATATACCAGAAATGTTTGAAGCTACTGACTGAATGAAAGGAGCTGGCATCTCACTCTCTTTGAATCTTCTTTATCATGCTAGGATTAGCAGGAAAAAGCAAAAAATTTCAGAATTGCACCTTGCAATGTGGAGATATTACTGTTTGTGCATTTACAATATTCATTGATTTTTGCCATTGAAAAACATGTTTTTCATATACCAGAAGTGTTTGAAGCTACTGACTGAATGAAAGGAGCTGGCATCTCACTCTCTTTGAATCTTCTTTATCATGCTAGGATTAGCAGGAAAAAGCAAAAAATTTCAGAATTGCACCTTGCAATGTGGAGATATTACTGTTTGTGCATTTACAATATTCATTGATTTTTGCCATTGAAAAACATGTTTTTCATATACCAGAAATGTTTGAAGCTACTGACAATGAAAGGAGCTGGCATCTCACTCTCTTTGAATCTTCTTTATCATGCTAGGATTAGCAGGAAAAAGCAAAAAATTTCAGAATTGCACCTTGCAATGTGGAGATATTACTGTTTGTGCATTTACAATATTCATTGATTTTTGCCATTGAAAAACATGTTTTTCATATACCAGAAATGTTTGAAGCTACTGACTGAATGAAAGGAGCTGGCATCTCACTCTCTTTAAATCTTCTTTATCATGCTAGGATTAACAGGAAAAAGCAAAAAATTTCAGAATTGCACCTTGCAATGTGGAGATATTACTGTTTGTGCATTTACAATATTCATTGATTTTTGCCATTGAAAAACGTCCAGAAATGTTTGAAGCTACTGACTGAATGAAAGGAGCTGGCATCTCACTCTCTTTGAATCTTCTTTATCATGCTAGGATTAGCAGGAAAAAGGAAAAAATTTCAGAATTGCACCTTGCAATGTGGAGATATTACTGTTTGTGCATTTACAATATTCATTGATTTTTGCCATTGAAAAACATCATGTTATTCATATACCAGAAATGTTTGAAGCTACTGACTGAATGAAAGGAGCTGGCATCTCACTCTCTTTGAATCTTCTTTATCATGCTAGGATTAACAGGAAAAAGCAAAAAATTTCAGAATTGCACCTTGCAATGTGGAGATATTACTGTTTGTGCATTTACAATATTCATTGATTTTTGCCATTGAAAAACGTCCAGAAATGTTTGAAGCTACTGACTGAATGAAAGGAGCTGGCATCTCACTCTCTTTGAATCTTCTTTATCATGCTAGGATTAGCAGGAAAAAGCAAAAAATTTCAGAATTGCACCTTGCAATGTGGAGATATTACTGTTTGTGCATTTACAATATTCATTGATTTTTGCCATTGAAAAACATGTTTTTCATATACCAGAAATGTTTGAAGCTACTGACTGAATGAAAGGAGCTGGCATCTCACTCTCTTTGAATCTTCTTTATCATGCTAGGATTAGCAGGAAAAAGCAAAAAATTTCAGAATTGCACCTTGCAATGTGGAGATATTACTGTTTGTGCATTTACAATATTCATTGATTTTTGCCATTGAAAAACATGTTTTTCATATACCAGAAATGTTTGAAGCTACTGACTGAATGAAAGGAGCTGGCATCTCACTCTCTTGGAATCTTCTTTATCATGCTAGGATTAACAGGAAAAAGCAAAAAATTTCAGAATTGCACCTTGCAATGTGGAGATATTACTGTTTGTGCATTTACAATATTCATTGATTTTTGCCATTGAAAAACGTCCAGAAATGTTTGAAGCTACTGACTGAATGAAAGGAGCTGGCATCTCACTCTCTTTGAATCTTCTTTATCATGCTAGGATTAACAGGAAAAAGCTAAAAATTTCAGAATTGCACCTTGCAATGTGGAGATATTACTGTTTGTGCATTTACAATATTCATTGATTTTTGCCATTGAAAAACATGTTTTTCATATACCAGAAATGTTTGAAGCTACTGACTGAATGAAAGGAGCTGGCATCTCACTCTCTTTGAATCTTCTTTATCATGCTAGGATTAGCAGGAAAAAGCAAAAAATTTCAGAATTGCACCTTGCAATGTGGAGATATTACTGTTTGTGCATTTACAATATTCATTGATTTTTGCCATTGAAAAACATGTTTTTCATATACCAGAAGTGTTTGAAGCTACTGACTGAATGAAAGGAGCTGGCATCTCACTCTCTTTGAATCTTCTTTATCATGCTAGGATTAGCAGGAAAAAGCAAAAAATTTCAGAATTGCACCTTGCAATGTGGAGATATTACTGTTTGTGCATTTACAATATTCATTGATTTTTGCCATTGAAAAACATGTTTTTCATATACCAGAAATGTTTGAAGCTACTGACTGAATGAAAGGAGCTGGCATCTCACTCTCTTTAAATCTTCTTTATCATGCTAGGATTAACAGGAAAAAGCAAAAAATTTCAGAATTGCACCTTGCAATGTGGAGATATTACTGTTTGTGCATTTACAATATTCATTGATTTTTGCCATTGAAAAACGTCCAGAAATGTTTGAAGCTACTGACTGAATGAAAGGAGCTGGCATCTCACTCTCTTTGAATCTTCTTTATCATGCTAGGATTAACAGGAAAAAGCAAAAAATTTCAGAATTGCACCTTGCAATGTGGAGATATTACTGTTTGTGCATTTACAATATTCATTGATTTTTGCCATTGAAAAACATGTTTTTCATATACCAGAAATGTTTGAAGCTACTGAATGAATGAAAGGAGCTGGCATCTCACTCTCTTTGAATCTTCTTTATCATGCTAGGATTAGCAGGAAAAAGCAAAAAATTTCAGAATTGCACCTTGCAATGTGGAGATATTACTGTTTGTGTATTTACAATATTCATTGATTTTTGCCATTGAAAAACATGTTTTTCATATACCAGAAATGTTTGAAGCTACTGACTGAATGAAAGGAGCTGGCATCTCACTCTCTTTGAATCTTCTTTATCATGCTAGGATTAGCAGGAAAAAGCAAAAAATTTCAGAATTGCACCTTGCAATGTGGAGATATTACTGTTTGTGCATTTACAATATTCATTGATTTTTGCCATTGAAAAACATGTTTTTCATATACCAGAAATGTTTGAAGCTACTGACTGAATGAAAGGAGCTGGCATCTCACTCTCTTGGAATCTTCTTTATCATGCTAGGATTAACAGGAAAAAGCAAAAAATTTCAGAATTGCACCTTGCAATGTGGAGATATTACTGTTTGTGCATTTACAATATTCATTGATTTTTGCCATTGAAAAACGTCCAGAAATGTTTGAAGCTACTGACTGAATGAAAGGAGCTGGCATCTCACTCTCTTTGAATCTTCTTTATCATGCTAGGATTAGCAGGAAAAAGCAAAAAATTTCTAAATTGCACCTTGCAATGTGGAGATATTACTGTTTGTGCATTTACAATATTCATTGATTTTTGCCATTGAAAAACATGTTTTTCATATACCAGAAATGTTTGAAGCTACTGACTGAATGAAAGGAGCTGGCATCTCACTCTCTTTGAATCTTCTTTATCATGCTAGGATTAGCAGGAAAAAGCAAAAAATTTCAGAATTGCACCTTGCAATGTGGAGATATTACTGTTTGTGCATTTACAATATTCATTGATTTTTGCCATTGAAAAACATGTTTTTCATATACCAGAAATGTTTTAAGCTACTGACTGAATGAAAGGAGCTGGCATCTCACTCTCTTTGAATCTTCTTTATCATGCTAGGATTAACAGGAAAAAGCAAAAAATTTCAGAATTGCACCTTGCAATGTGGAGATATTACTGTTTGTGCATTTACAATATTCATTGATTTTTGCCATTGAAAAACGTCCAGAAATGTTTGAAGCTACTGACTGAATGAAAGGAGCTGGCATCTCACTCTCTTTGAATCTTCTTTATCATGCTAGGATTAGCAGGAAAAAGCAAAAAATTTCAGAATTGCACCTTGCAATGTGGAGATATTACTGTTTGTGCATTTACAATATTCATTGATTTTTGCCATTGAAAAACATGTTTTTCATATACCAGAAATGTTTGAAGCTACTGACAATGAAAGGAGCTGGCATCTCACTCTCTTTAAATCTTCTTTCTCATGCTAGGATTAACAGGAAAAAGCAAAAAATTTCAGAATTGCACCTTGCAATGTGGAGATATTACTGTTTGTGCATTTACAATATTCATTGATTTTTGCCATTGAAAAACGTCCAGAAATGTTTGAAGCTACTGACTGAATGAAAGGAGCTGGCATCTCACTCTCTTTGAATCTTCTTTATCATGCTAGGATTAGCAGGAAAAAGCAAAAAATTTCAGAATTGCACCTTGCAATGTGGAGATATTACTGTTTGTGCATTTACAATATTCATTGATTTTTGCCATTGAAAAACATGTTTTTCATATACCAGAAATGTTTGAAGCTACTGACTGAATGAAAGGAGCTGGCATCTCACTCTCTTGGAATCTTCTTTATCATGCTAGGATTAACAGGAAAAAGCAAAAAATTTCAGAATTGCACCTTGCAATGTGGAGATATTACTGTTTGTGCATTTACAATATTCATTGATTTTTGCCATTGAAAAACGTCCAGAAATGTTTGAAGCTACTGACTGAATGAAAGGAGCTGGCATCTCACTCTCTTTGAATCTTCTTTATCATGCTAGGATTAACAGGAAAAAGCTAAAAATTTCAGAATTGCACCTTGCAATGTGGAGATATTACTGTTTGTGCATTTACAATATTCATTGATTTTTGCCATTGAAAAACATGTTTTTCATATACCAGAAATGTTTGAAGCTACTGACTGAATGAAAGGAGCTGGCATCTCACTCTCTTTGAATCTTCTTTATCATGCTAGGATTAGCAGGAAAAAGCAAAAAATTTCAGAATTGCACCTTGCAATGTGGAGATATTACTGTTTGTGCATTTACAATATTCATTGATTTTTGCCATTGAAAAACATGTTTTTCATATACCAGAAATGTTTGAAGCTACTGACTGAATGAAAGGAGCTGGCATCTCACTCTCTTTGAATCTTCTTTATCATGCTAGGATTAGCAGGAAAAAGCAAAAAATTTCAGAATTGCACCTTGCAATGTGGAGATATTACTGTTTGTGCATTTACAATATTCATTGATTTTTGCCATTGAAAAACATGTTTTTCATATACCAGAAATGTTTGAAGCTACTGACTGAATGAAAGGAGCTCGCATCTCACTCTCTTGGAATCTTCTTTATCATGCTAGGATTAACAGGAAAAAGCAAAAAATTTCAGAATTGCACCTTGCAATGTGGAGATATTACTGTTTGTGCATTTACAATATTCATTGATTTTTGCCATTGAAAAACGTCCAGAAATGTTTGAAGCTACTGACTGAATGAAAGGAGCTGGCATCTCACTCTCTTTGAATCTTCTTTATCATGCTAGGATTAACAGGAAAAAGCTAAAAATTTCAGAATTGCACCTTGCAATGTGGAGATATTACTGTTTGTGCATTTACAATATTCATTGATTTTTGCCATTGAAAAACATGTTTTTCATATACCAGAAATGTTTGAAGCTACTGACTGAATGAAAGGAGCTGGCATCTCACTCTCTTTGAATCTTCTTTATCATGCTAGGATTAGCAGGAAAAAGCAAAAAATTTCAGAATTGCACCTTGCAATGTGGAGATATTACTGTTTGTGCATTTACAATATTCATTGATTTTTGCCATTGAAAAACATGTTTTTCATATACCAGAATTGTTTGAAGCTACTGACTGAATGAAAGGAGCTGGCATCTCACTCTCTTTGAATCTTCTTTATCATGCTAGGATTAGCAGGAAAAAGCAAAAAATTTCAGAATTGCACCTTGCAATGTGGAGATATTACTGTTTGTGCATTTACAATATTCATTGATTTTTGCCATTGAAAAACATGTTTTTCATATACCAGAAATGTTTGAAGCTACTGACTGAATGAAAGGAGCTGGCATCTCCCTCTCTTTGAATCTTCTTTATCATGCTAGGATTAACAGGAAAAAGCAAAAAATTTCAGAATTGCACCTTGCAATGTGGAGATATTACTGTTTGTGCATTTACAATATTCATTGATTTTTGCCATTGAAAAACGTCCAGAAATGTTTGAAGCTACTGACTGAATGAAAGGAGCTGGCATCTCACTCTCTTTGAATCTTCTTTATCATGCTAGGATTAGCAGGAAAAAGCAAAAAATTTCAGAATTGCACCTTGCAATGTGGAGATATTACTGTTTGTGCATTTACAATATTCATTTATTTTTGCCATTGAAAAACATCATGTTATTCATATACCAGAAATGTTTGAAGCTACTGACTGAATGAAAGGAGCTGGCATCTCACTCTCTTTGAATCTTCTTTATCATGCTAGGATTAACAGGAAAAAGCAAAAAATTTCAGAATTGCACCTTGCAATGTGGAGATATTACTGTTTGTGCATTTACAATATTCATTGATTTTTGCCATTGAAAAACGTCCAGAAATGTTTGAAGCTACTGACTGAATGAAAGGAGCTGGCATCTCACTCTCTTTGAATCTTCTTTATCATGCTAGGATTAGCAGGAAAAAGCAAAAAATTTCAGAATTGCACCTTGCAATGTGGAGATATTACTGTTTGTGCATTTACAATATTCATTGATTTTTGCCATTGAAAAACATGTTTTTCATATACCAGAAATGTTTGAAGCTACTGACTGAATGAAAGGAGCTGGCATCTCACTCTCTTGGAATCTTCTTTATCATGCTAGGATTAACAGGAAAAAGCAAAAAATTTCAGAATTGCACCTTGCAATGTGGAGATATTACTGTTTGTGCATTTACAATATTCATTGATTTTTGCCATTGAAAAACGTCCAGAAATGTTTGAAGCTACTGACTGAATGAAAGGAGCTGGCATCTCACTCTCTTTGAATCTTCTTTATCATGCTAGGATTAACAGGAAAAAGCTAAAAATTTCAGAATTGCACCTTGCAATGTGGAGATATTACTGTTTGTGCATTTACAATATTCATTGATTTTTGCCATTGAAAAACATGTTTTTCATATACCAGAAATGTTTGAAGCTACTGACTGAATGAAAGGAGCTGGCATCTCACTCTCTTTGAATCTTCTTTATCATGCTAGGATTAGCAGGAAAAAGCAAAAAATTTCAGAATTGCACCTTGCAATGTGGAGATATTACTGTTTGTGCATTTACAATATTCATTGATTTTTGCCATTGAAAAACATGTTTTTCATATACCAGAAATGTTTGAAGCTACTGACTGAATGAAAGGAGCTGGCATCTCACTCTCTTGGAATCTTCTTTATCATGCTAGGATTAACAGGAAAAAGCAAAAAATTTCAGAATTGCACCTTGCAATGTGGAGATATTACTGTTTGTGCATTTACAATATTCATTGATTTTTGCCATTGAAAAACGTCCAGAAATGTTTGAAGCTACTGACTGAATGAAAGGAGCTGGCATCTCACTCTCTTTGAATCTTCTTTATCATGCTAGGATTAACAGGAAAAAGCTAAAAATTTCAGAATTGCACCTTGCAATGTGGAGATATTACTGTTTGTGCATTTACAATATTCATTGATTTTTGCCATTGAAAAACATGTTTTTCATATACCAGAAATGTTTGAAGCTACTGACTGAATGAAAGGAGCTGGCATCTCACTCTCTTTGAATCTTCTTTATCATGCTAGGATTAGCAGGAAAAAGCAAAAAATTTCAGAATTGCACCTTGCAATGTGGAGATATTACTGTTTGTGCATTTACAATATTCATTGATTTTTGCCATTGAAAAACATGTTTTTCATATACCAGAAATGTTTGAAGCTACTGACTGAATGAAAGGAGCTGGCATCTCACTCTCTTTGAATCTTCTTTATCATGCTAGGATTAGCAGGAAAAAGCAAAAAATTTCAGAATTGCACCTTGCAATGTGGAGATATTACTGTTTGTGCATTTACAATATTCATTGATTTTTGCCATTGAAAAACATGTTTTTCATATACCAGAAATGTTTGAAGCTACTGACTGAATGAAAGGAGCTCGCATCTCACTCTCTTGGAATCTTCTTTATCATGCTAGGATTAACAGGAAAAAGCAAAAAATTTCAGAATTGCACCTTGCAATGTGGAGATATTACTGTTTGTGCATTTACAATATTCCTTGATTTTTGCCATTGAAAAACGTCCAGAAATGTTTGAAGCTACTGACTGAATGAAAGGAGCTGGCATCTCACTCTCTTTGAATCTTCTTTATCATGCTAGGATTAACAGGAAAAAGCTAAAAATTTCAGAATTGCACCTTGCAATGTGGAGATATTACTGTTTGTGCATTTACAATATTCATTGATTTTTGCCATTGAAAAACATGTTTTTCATATACCAGAAATGTTTGAAGCTACTGACTGAATGAAAGGAGCTGGCATCTCACTCTCTTTGAATCTTCTTTATCATGCTAGGATTAGCAGGAAAAAGCAAAAAATTTCAGAATTGCACCTTGCAATGTGGAGATATTACTGTTTGTGCATTTACAATATTCATTGATTTTTGCCATTGAAAAACATGTTTTTCATATACCAGAATTGTTTGAAGCTACTGACTGAAAGGAGCTGGCATCTCACTCTGTTTGAATCTTCTTTAT
Source organism: Phyllobates terribilis (assembly GCF_046119375.1). Taxonomy (NCBI): domain Eukaryota; kingdom Metazoa; phylum Chordata; class Amphibia; order Anura; family Dendrobatidae; genus Phyllobates; species Phyllobates terribilis. Next base: position 136,055 of record NW_027364852.1, read on the forward strand.
CATGCTAGGATTAGCAGGAAAAAGCAAAAAATTTCAGAATTGCACCTTGCAATGTGGAGATATTACTGTTTGTGCATTTACAATATTCATTGATTTTTGCCATTGAAAAACATGTTTTTCATATACCAGAAATGTTTGAAGCTACTGACTGAATGAAAGGAGCTGGCATCTCCCTCTCTTTGAATCTTCTTTATCATGCTAGGATTAACAGGAAAAAGCAAAAAATTTCAGAATTGCACCTTGCAATGTGGAGATATTACTGTTTGTGCATTTACAATATTCATTGATTTTTGCCATTGAAAAACGTCCAGAAATGTTTGAAGCTACTGACTGAATGAAAGGAGCTGGCATCTCACTCTCTTTGAATCTTCTTTATCATGCTAGGATTAGCAGGAAAAAGCAAAAAATTTCAGAATTGCACCTTGCAATGTGGAGATATTACTGTTTGTGCATTTACAATATTCATTGATTTTTGCCATTGAAAAACATCATGTTATTCATATACCAGAAATGTTTGAAGCTACTGACTGAATGAAAGGAGCTGGCATCTCACTCTCTTTGAATCTTCTTTATCATGCTAGTATTAACAGGAAAAAGCAAAAAATTTCAGAATTGCACCTTGCAATGTGGAGATATTACTGTTTGTGCATTTACAATATTCATTGATTTTTGCCATTGAAAAACGTCCAGAAATGTTTGAAGCTACTGACTGAATGAAAGGAGCTGGCATCTCACTCTCTTTGAATCTTCTTTATCATGCTAGGATTAGCAGGAAAAAGCAAAAAATTTCAGAATTGCACCTTGCAATGTGGAGATATTACTGTTTGTGCATTTACAATATTCATTGATTTTTGCCATTGAAAAACATGTTTTTCATATACCAGAAATGTTTGAAGCTACTGACTGAATGAAAGGAGCTGGCATCTCACTCTCTTGGAATCTTCTTTATCATGCTAGGATTAACAGGAAAAAGCAAAAAATTTCAGAATTGCACCTTGCAATGTGGAGATATTACTGTTTGTGCATTTACAATATTCATTGATTTTTGCCATTGAAAAACGTCCAGAAATGTTTGAAGCTACTGACTGAATGAAAGGAGCTGGCATCTCACTCTCTTTGAATCTTCTTTATCATGCTAGGATTAACAGGAAAAAGCTAAAAATTTCAGAATTGCACCTTGCAATGTGGAGATATTACTGTTTGTGCATTTACAATATTCATTGATTTTTGCCATTGAAAAACATGTTTTTCATATACCAGAAATGTTTGAAGCTACTGACTGAATGAAAGGAGCTGGCATCTCACTCTCTTTGAATCTTCTTTATCATGCTAGGATTAGTAGGAAAAAGCAAAAAATTTCAGAATTGCACCTTGCAATGTGGAGATATTACTGTTTGTGCATTTACAATATTCATTGATTTTTGCCATTGAAAAACATGTTTTTCATATACCAGAAATGTTTGAAGCTACTGACTGAATGAAAGGAGCTGGCATCTCACTCTCTTTGAATCTTCTTTATCATGCTAGGATTAACAGGAAAAAGCAAAAAATTTCAGAATTGCACCTTGCAATGTGGAGATATTACTGTTTGTGCATTTACAATATTCATTGATTTTTGCCATTGAAAAACGTCCAGAAATGTTTGAAGCTACTGACTGAATGAAAGGAGCTGGCATCTCACTCTCTTTGAATCTTCTTTATCATGCTAGGATTAGCAGGAAAAAGCAAAAAATTTCTAAATTGCACCTTGCAATGTGGAGATATTACTGTTTGTGCATTTACAATATTCATTGATTTTTGCCATTGAAAAACATGTTTTTCATATACCAGAAATGTTTGAAGCTACTGACTGAATGAAAGGAGCTGGCATCTCACTCTCTTTGAATCTTCTTTATCATGCTAGGATTAGCAGGAAAAAGCAAAAAATTTCAGAATTGCACCTTGCAATGTGGAGATATTACTGTTTGTGCATTTACAATATTCATTGATTTTTGCCATTGAAAAACATGTTTTTCATATACCAGAAATGTTTGAAGCTACTGACTGAATGAAAGGAGCTGGCATCTCACTCTCTTTGAATCTTCTTTATCATGCTAGGATTAACAGGAAAAAGCAAAAAATTTCAGAATTGCACCTTGCAATGTGGAGATATTACTGTTTGTGCATTTACAATATTCATTGATTTTTGCCATTGAAAAACGTCCAGAAATGTTTGAAGCTACTGACTGAATGAAAGGAGCTGGCATCTCACTCTCTTTGAATCTTCTTTATCATGCTAGGATTAGCAGGAAAAAGCAAAAAATTTCAGAATTGCACCTTGCAATGTGGAGATATTACTGTTTGTGCATTTACAATATTCATTGATTTTTGCCATTGAAAAACATGTTTTTCATATACCAGAAATGTTTGAAGCTACTGACAATGAAAGGAGCTGGCATCTCACTCTCTTTAAATCTTCTTTATCATGCTAGGATTAACAGGAAAAAGCAAAAAATTTCAGAATTGCACCTTGCAATGTGGAGATATTACTGTTTGTGCATTTACAATATTCATTGATTTTTGCCATTGAAAAACGTCCAGAAATGTTTGAAGCTACTGACTGAATGAAAGGAGCTGGCATCTCACTCTCTTTGAATCTTCTTTATCATGCTAGGATTAGCAGGAAAAAGCAAAAAATTTCAGAATTGCACCTTGCAATGTGGAGATATTACTGTTCGTGCATTTACAATATTCATTGATTTTTGCCATTGAAAAACATGTTTTTCATATACCAGAAATGTTTGAAGCTACTGACTGAATGAAAGGAGCTGGCATCTCACTCTCTTTGAATCTTCTTTATCATGCTAGGATTAGCAGGAAAAAGCAAAAAATTTCAGAATTGCACCTTGCAATGTGGAGATATTACTGTTTGTGCATTTACAATATTCATTGATTTTTGCCATTGAAAAACATGTTTTTCATATACCAGAAATGTTTGAAGCTACTGACTGAATGAAAGGAGCTGGCATCTCACTCTCTTTGAATCTTCTTTATCATGCTAGGATTAGCAGGAAAAAGCAAAAAATTTCAGAATTGCACCTTGCAATGTGGAGATATTACTGTTTGTGCATTTACAATATTCATTGATTTTTGCCATTGAAAAACATGTTTTTCATATACCAGAAATGTTTGAAGCTACTGACTGAATGAAAGGAGCTCGCATCTCACTCTCTTGGAATCTTCTTTATCATGCTAGGATTAACAGGAAAAAGCAAAAAATTTCAGAATTGCACCTTGCAATGTGGAGATATTACTGTTTGTGCATTTACAATATTCATTGATTTTTGCCATTGAAAAACGTCCAGAAATGTTTGAAGCTACTGACTGAATGAAAGGAGCTGGCATCTCACTCTCTTTGAATCTTCTTTATCATGCTAGGATTAACAGGAAAAAGCTAAAAATTTCAGAATTGCACCTTGCAATGTGGAGATATTACTGTTTGTGCATTTACAATATTCATTGATTTTTGCCATTGAAAAACATGTTTTTCATATACCAGAAATGTTTGAAGCTACTGACTGAATGAAAGGAGCTGGCATCTCACTCTCTTTGAATCTTCTTTATCATGCTAGGATTAGCAGGAAAAAGCAAAAAATTTCAGAATTGCACCTTGCAATGTGGAGATATTACTGTTTGTGCATTTACAATATTCATTGATTTTTGCCATTGAAAAACATGTTTTTCATATACCAGAATTGTTTGAAGCTACTGACTGAATGAAAGGAGCTGGCATCTCACTCTCTTTGAATCTTCTTTATCATGCTAGGATTAGCAGGAAAAAGCAAAAAATTTCAGAATTGCACCTTGCAATGTGGAGATATTACTGTTTGTGCATTTACAATATTCATTGATTTTTGCCATTGAAAAACATGTTTTTCATATACCAGAAATGTTTGAAGCTACTGACTGAATGAAAGGAGCTGGCATCTCCCTCTCTTTGAATCTTCTTTATCATGCTAGGATTAACAGGAAAAAGCAAAAAATTTCAGAATTGCACCTTGCAATGTGGAGATATTACTGTTTGTGCATTTACAATATTCATTGATTTTTGCCATTGAAAAACGTCCAGAAATGTTTGAAGCTACTGACTGAATGAAAGGAGCTGGCATCTCACTCTCTTTGAATCTTCTTTATCATGCTAGGATTAGCAGGAAAAAGCAAAAAATTTCAGAATTGCACCTTGCAATGTGGAGATATTACTGTTTGTGCATTTACAATATTCATTTATTTTTGCCATTGAAAAACATCATGTTATTCATATACCAGAAATGTTTGAAGCTACTGACTGAATGAAAGGAGCTGGCATCTCACTCTCTTTGAATCTTCTTTATCATGCTAGGATTAACAGGAAAAAGCAAAAAATTTCAGAATTGCACCTTGCAATGTGGAGATATTACTGTTTGTGCATTTACAATATTCATTGATTTTTGCCATTGAAAAACGTCCAGAAATGTTTGAAGCTACTGACTGAATGAAAGGAGCTGGCATCTCACTCTCTTTGAATCTTCTTTATCATGCTAGGATTAGCAGGAAAAAGCAAAAAATTTCAGAATTGCACCTTGCAATGTGGAGATATTACTGTTTGTGCATTTACAATATTCATTGATTTTTGCCATTGAAAAACATGTTTTTCATATACCAGAAATGTTTGAAGCTACTGACTGAATGAAAGGAGCTGGCATCTCACTCTCTTGGAATCTTCTTTATCATGCTAGGATTAACAGGAAAAAGCAAAAAATTTCAGAATTGCACCTTGCAATGTGGAGATATTACTGTTTGTGCATTTACAATATTCATTGATTTTTGCCATTGAAAAACGTCCAGAAATGTTTGAAGCTACTGACTGAATGAAAGGAGCTGGCATCTCACTCTCTTTGAATCTTCTTTATCATGCTAGGATTAACAGGAAAAAGCTAAAAATTTCAGAATTGCACCTTGCAATGTGGAGATATTACTGTTTGTGCATTTACAATATTCATTGATTTTTGCCATTGAAAAACATGTTTTTCATATACCAGAAATGTTTGAAGCTACTGACTGAATGAAAGGAGCTGGCATCTCACTCTCTTTGAATCTTCTTTATCATGCTAGGATTAGCAGGAAAAAGCAAAAAATTTCAGAATTGCACCTTGCAATGTGGAGATATTACTGTTTGTGCATTTACAATATTCATTGATTTTTGCCATTGAAAAACATGTTTTTCATATACCAGAAATGTTTGAAGCTACTGACTGAATGAAAGGAGCTGGCATCTCACTCTCTTGGAATCTTCTTTATCATGCTAGGATTAACAGGAAAAAGCAAAAAATTTCAGAATTGCACCTTGCAATGTGGAGATATTACTGTTTGTGCATTTACAATATTCATTGATTTTTGCCATTGAAAAACGTCCAGAAATGTTTGAAGCTACTGACTGAATGAAAGGAGCTGGCATCTCACTCTCTTTGAATCTTCTTTATCATGCTAGGATTAACAGGAAAAAGCTAAAAATTTCAGAATTGCACCTTGCAATGTGGAGATATTACTGTTTGTGCATTTACAATATTCATTGATTTTTGCCATTGAAAAACATGTTTTTCATATACCAGAAATGTTTGAAGCTACTGACTGAATGAAAGGAGCTGGCATCTCACTCTCTTTGAATCTTCTTTATCATGCTAGGATTAGCAGGAAAAAGCAAAAAATTTCAGAATTGCACCTTGCAATGTGGAGATATTACTGTTTGTGCATTTACAATATTCATTGATTTTTGCCATTGAAAAACATGTTTTTCATATACCAGAATTGTTTGAAGCTACTGACTGAAAGGAGCTGGCATCTCACTCTGTTTGAATCTTCTTTATCATGCTAGGATTAGCAGGAAAAAGCAAAAAATTTCAGAATTGCACCTTGCAATGTGGAGATATTACTGTTTGTGCATTTACAATATTCATTGATTTTTGCCATTGAAAAACATGTTTTTCATATACCAGAAATGTTTGAAGCTACTGACTGAATGAAAGGAGCTGGCATCTCCCTCTCTTTGAATCTTCTTTATCATGCTAGGATTAACAGGAAAAAGCAAAAAATTTCAGAATTGCACCTTGCAATGTGGAGATATTACTGTTTGTGCATTTACAATATTCATTGATTTTTGCCATTGAAAAACGTCCAGAAATGTTTGAAGCTACTGACTGAATGAAAGGAGCTGGCATCTCACTCTCTTTGAATCTTCTTTATCATGCTAGGATTAGCAGGAAAAAGCAAAAAATTTCAGAATTGCACCTTGCAATGTGGAGATATTACTGTTTGTGCATTTACAATATTCATTGATTTTTGCCATTGAAAAACATCATGTTATTCATATACCAGAAATGTTTGAAGCTACTGACTGAATGAAAGGAGCTGGCATCTCACTCTCTTTGAATCTTCTTTATCATGCTAGGATTAACAGGAAAAAGCAAAAAATTTCAGAATTGCACCTTGCAATGTGGAGATATTACTGTTTGTGCATTTACAATATTCATTGATTTTTGCCATTGAAAAACGTCCAGAAATGTTTGAAGCTACTGACTGAATGAAAGGAGCTGGCATCTCACTCTCTTTGAATCTTCTTTATCATGCTAGGATTAGCAGGAAAAAGCAAAAAATTTCAGAATTGCACCTTGCAATGTGGAGATATTACTGTTTGTGCATTTACAATATTCATTGATTTTTGCCATTGAAAAACATGTTTTTCATATACCAGAAATGTTTGAAGCTACTGACTGAATGAAAGGAGCTGGCATCTCACTCTCTTGGAATCTTCTTTATCATGCTAGGATTAACAGGAAAAAGCAAAAAATTTCAGAATTGCACCTTGCAATGTGGAGATATTACTGTTTGTGCATTTACAATATTCATTGATTTTTGCCATTGAAAAACATGTTTTTCATATACCAGAAATGTTTGAAGCTACTGACTGAATGAAAGGAGCTGGCATCTCACTCTCTTTGAATCTTCTTTATCATGCTAGGATTAGTAGGAAAAAGCAAAAAATTTCAGAATTGCACCTTGCAATGTGGAGATATTACTGTTTGTGCATTTACAATATTCATTGATTTTTGCCATTGAAAAACATGTTTTTCATATACCAGAAATGTTTGAAGCTACTGACTGAATGAAAGGAGCTGGCATCTCACTCTCTTTGAATCTTCTTTATCATGCTAGGATTAGTAGGAAAAAGCAAAAAATTTCAGAATTGCACCTTGCAATGTGGAGATATTACTGTTTGTGCATTTACAATATTCATTGATTTTTGCCATTGAAAAACATGTTTTTCATATACCAGAAATGTTTGAAGCTACTGACTGAATGAAAGGAGCTGGCATCTCACTCTCTTTGAATCTTCTTTATCATGCTAGGATTAACAGGAAAAAGCAAAAAATTTCAGAATTGCACCTTGCAATGTGGAGATATTACTGTTTGTGCATTTACAATATTCATTGATTTTTGCCATTGAAAAACGTCCAGAAATGTTTGAAGCTACTGACTGAATGAAAGGAGCTGGCATCTCACTCTCTTTGAATCTTCTTTATCATGCTAGGATTAGCAGGAAAAAGCAAAAAATTTCTAAATTGCACCTTGCAATGTGGAGATATTACTGTTTGTGCATTTACAATATTCATTGATTTTTGCCATTGAAAAACATGTTTTTCATATACCAGAAATGTTTGAAGCTACTGACTGAATGAAAGGAGCTGGCATCTCACTCTCTTTGAATCTTCTTTATCATGCTAGGATTAGCAGGAAAAAGCAAAAAATTTCAGAATTGCACCTTGCAATGTGGAGATATTACTGTTTGTGCATTTACAATATTCATTGATTTTTGCCATTGAAAAACATGTTTTTCATATACCAGAAATGTTTGAAGCTACTGACTGAATGAAAGGAGCTGGCATCTCACTCTCTTTGAATCTTCTTTATCATGCTAGGATTAACAGGAAAAAGCAAAAAATTTCAGAATTGCACCTTGCAATGTGGAGATATTACTGTTTGTGCATTTACAATATTCATTGATTTTTGCCATTGAAAAACGTCCAGAAATGTTTGAAGCTACTGACTGAATGAAAGGAGCTGGCATCTCACTCTCTTTGAATCTTCTTTATCATGCTAGGATTAGCAGGAAAAAGCAAAAAATTTCAGAATTGCACCTTGCAATGTGGAGATATTACTGTTTGTGCATTTACAATATTCATTGATTTTTGCCATTGAAAAACATGTTTTTCATATACCAGAAATGTTTGAAGCTACTGACAATGAAAGGAGCTGGCATCTCACTCTCTTTAAATCTTCTTTATCATGCTAGGATTAACAGGAAAAAGCAAAAAATTTCAGAATTGCACCTTGCAATGTGGAGATATTACTGTTTGTGCATTTACAATATTCATTGATTTTTGCCATTGAAAAACGTCCAGAAATGTTTGAAGCTACTGACTGAATGAAAGGAGCTGGCATCTCACTCTCTTTGAATCTTCTTTATCATGCTAGGATTAGCAGGAAAAAGCAAAAAATTTCAGAATTGCACCTTGCAATGTGGAGATATTACTGTTTGTGCATTTACAATATTCATTGATTTTTGCCATTGAAAAACATGTTTTTCATATACCAGAAATGTTTGAAGCTACTGACTGAATGAAAGGAGCTGGCATCTCACTCTCTTGGAATCTTCTTTATCATGCTAGGATTAACAGGAAAAAGCAAAAAATTTCAGAATTGCACCTTGCAATGTGGAGATATTACTGTTTGTGCATTTACAATATTCATTGATTTTTGCCATTGAAAAACGTCCAGAAATGTTTGAAGCTACTGACTGAATGAAAGGAGCTGGCATCTCACTCTCTTTGAATCTTCTTTATCATGCTAGGATTAACAGGAAAAAGCTAAAAATTTCAGAATTGCACCTTGCAATGTGGAGATATTACTGTTTGTGCATTTACAATATTCATTGATTTTTGCCATTGAAAAACATGTTTTTCATATACCAGAAATGTTTGAAGCTACTGACTGAATGAAAGGAGCTGGCATCTCACTCTCTTTGAATCTTCTTTATCATGCTAGGATTAGCAGGAAAAAGCAAAAAATTTCAGAATTGCACCTTGCAATGTGTAGATATTACTGTTTGTGCATTTACAATATTCATTGATTTTTGCCATTGAAAAACATGTTTTTCATATACCAGAAATGTTTGAAGCTACTGACTGAATGAAAGGAGCTGGCATCTCACTCTCTTTGAATCTTCTTTATCATGCTAGGATTAGCAGGAAAAAGCAAAAAATTTCAGAATTGCACCTTGCAATGTGGAGATATTACTGTTTGTGCATTTACAATATTCATTGATTTTTGCCATTGAAAAACATGTTTTTCATATACCAGAAATGTTTGAAGCTACTGACTGAATGAAAGGAGCTCGCATCTCACTCTCTTGGAATCTTCTTTATCATGCTAGGATTAACAGGAAAAAGCAAAAAATTTCAGAATTGCACCTTGCAATGTGGAGATATTACTGTTTGTGCATTTACAATATTCATTGATTTTTGCCATTGAAAAACGTCCAGAAATGTTTGAAGCTACTGACTGAATGAAAGGAGCTGGCATCTCACTCTCTTTGAATCTTCTTTATCATGCTAGGATTAACAGGAAAAAGCTAAAAATTTCAGAATTGCACCTTGCAATGTGGAGATATTACTGTTTGTGCATTTACAATATTCATTGATTTTTGCCATTGAAAAACATGTTTTTCATATACCAGAAATGTTTGAAGCTACTGACTGAATGAAAGGAGCTGGCATCTCACTCTCTTTGAATCTTCTTTATCATGCTAGGATTAGCAGGAAAAAGCAAAAAATTTCAGAATTGCACCTTGCAATGTGGAGATATTACTGTTTGTGCATTTACAATATTCATTGATTTTTGCCATTGAAAAACATGTTTTTCATATACCAGAATTGTTTGAAGCTACTGACTGAATGAAAGGAGCTGGCATCTCACTCTCTTTGAATCTTCTTTATCATGCTAGGATTAGCAGGAAAAAGCAAAAAAATTCAGAATTGCACCTTGCAATGTGGAGATATTACTGTTTGTGCATTTACAATATTCATTGATTTTTGCCATTGAAAAACATGTTTTTCATATACCAGAAATGTTTGAAGCTACTGACTGAATGAAAGGAGCTGGCATCTCCCTCTCTTTGAATCTTCTTTATCATGCTAGGATTAACAGGAAAAAGCAAAAAATTTCAGAATTGCACCTTGCAATGTGGAGATATTACTGTTTGTGCATTTACAATATTCATTGATTTTTGCCATTGAAAAACGTCCAGAAATGTTTGAAGCTACTGACTGAATGAAAGGAGCTGGCATCTCACTCTCTTTGAATCTTCTTTATCATGCTAGGATTAGCAGGAAAAAGCAAAAAATTTCAGAATTGCACCTTGCAATGTGGAGATATTACTGTTTGTGCATTTACAATATTCATTGATTTTTGCCATTGAAAAACATCATGTTATTCATATACCAGAAATGTTTGAAGCTACTGACTGAATGAAAGGAGCTGGCATCTCACTCTCTTTGAATCTTCTTTATCATGCTAGGATTAACAGGAAAAAGCAAAAAAATTCAGAATTGCACCTTGCAATGTGGAGATATTACTGTTTGTGCATTTACAATATTCATTGATTTTTGCCATTGAAAAACGTCCAGAAATGTTTGAAGCTACTGACTGAATGAAAGGAGCTGGCATCTCACTCTCTTTGAATCTTCTTTATCATGCTAGGATTAGCAGGAAAAAGCAAAAAATTTCAGAATTGCACCTTGCAATGTGGAGATATTACTGTTTGTGCATTTACAATATTCATTGATTTTTGCCATTGAAAAACATGTTTTTCATATACCAGAAATGTTTGAAGCTACTGACTGAATGAAAGGAGCTGACATCTCACTCTCTTGGAATCTTCTTTATCATGCTAGGATTAACAGGAAAAAGCAAAAAATTTCAGAATTGCACCTTGCAATGTGGAGATATTACTGTTTGTGCATTTACAATATTCATTGATTTTTGCCATTGAAAAACGTCCAGAAATGTTTGAAGCTACTGACTGAATGAAAGGAGCTGGCATCTCACTCTCTTTGAATCTTCTTTATCATGCTAGGATTAACAGGAAAAAGCTAAAAATTTCAGAATTGCACCTTGCAATGTGGAGATATTACTGTTTGTGCATTTACAATATTCATTGATTTTTGCCATTGAAAAACATGTTTTTCATATACCAGAAATGTTTGAAGCTACTGACTGAATGAAAGGAGCTGGCATCTCACGCTCTTTGAATCTTCTTTATCATGCTAGGATTAGCAGGAAAAAGCAAAAAATTTCAGAATTGCACCTTGCAATGTGGAGATATTACTGTTTGTGCATTTACAATATTCATTGATTTTTGCCATTGAAAAACATGTTTTTCATATACCAGAAATGTTTGAAGCTACTGACTGAATGAAAGGAGCTGGCATCTCACTCTCTTTGAATCTTCTTTATCATGCTAGGATTAGCAGGAAAAAGCAAAAAATTTCAGAATTGCACCTTGCAATGTGGAGATATTACTGTTTGTGCATTTACAATATTCATTGATTTTTGCCATTGAAAAACATGTTTTTCATATACCAGAAATGTTTGAAGCTACTGACTGAATGAAAGGAGCTGGCATCTCACTCTCTTTGAATCTTCTTTATCATGCTAGGATTAGCAGGAAAAAGCAAAAAATTTCAGAATTGCACCTTGCAATGTGGAGATATTACTGTTTGTGCATTTACAATATTCATTGATTTTTGCCATTGAAAAACATGTTTTTCATATACCAGAAATGTTTGAAGCTACTGACTGAATGAAAGGAGCTGGCATCTCACTCTCTTTGAATCTTCTTTATCATGCTAGGATTAACAGGAAAAAGCAAAAAATTTCAGAATTGCACCTTGCAATGTGGAGATATTACTGTTTGTGCATTTACAATATTCATTGATTTTTGCCATTGAAAAACGTCCAGAAATGTTTGAAGCTACTGACTGAATGAAAGGAGCTGGCATCTCACTCTCTTTGAATCTTCTTTATCATGCTAGGATTAGCAGGAAAAAGCAAAAAATTTCAGAATTGCACCTTGCAATGTGGAGATATTACTGTTTGTGCATTTACAATATTCATTGATTTTTGCCATTGAAAAACATGTTTTTCATATACCAGAAATGTTTGAAGCTACTGACTGAATGAAAGGAGCTGGCATCTCACTCTCTTTGAATCTTCTTTATCATGCTAGGATTAACAGGAAAAAGCAAAAAATTTCAGAATTGCACCTTGCAATGTGGAGATATTACTGTTTGTGCATTTACAATATTCATTGATTTTTGCCATTGAAAAACGTCCAGAAATGTTTGAAGCTACTGACTGAATGAAAGGAGCTGGCATCTCACTCTCTTTGAATCTTCTTTATCATGCTAGGATTAGCAGGAAAAAGCAAAAAATTTCTGAATTGCACCTTGCAATGTGGAGATATTACTGTTTGTGCATTTACAATATTCATTGATTTTTGCCATTGAAAAACATGTTTTTCATATACCAGAAATGTTTGAAGCTACTGACTGAATGAAAGGAGCTGGCATCTCACTCTCTTTGAATCTTCTTTATCATGCTAGGATTAGCAGGAAAAAGCAAAAAATTTCAGAATTGCACCTTGCAATGTGGAGATATTACTGTTTGTGCATTTACAATATTCATTGATTTTTGCCATTGAAAAACGTCCAGAAATGTTTGAAGCTACTGACTGAATGAAAGGAGCTGGCATCTCACTCTCTTTGAATCTTCTTTATCATGCTAGGATTAGCAGGAAAAAGCAAAAAATTTCTAAATTGCACCTTGCAATGTGGAGATATTACTGTTTGTGCATTTACAATATTCATTGATTTTTGCCATTGAAAAACATGTTTTTCATATACCAGAAATGTTTGAAGCTACTGACTGAATGAAAGGAGCTGGCATCTCACTCTCTTTGAATCTTCTTTATCATGCTAGGATTAGCAGGAAAAAGCAAAAAATTTCAGAATTGCACCTTGCAATGTGGAGATATTACTGTTTGTGCATTTACAATATTCATTGATTTTTGCCATTGAAAAACATGTTTTTCATATACCAGAAATGTTTGAAGCTACTGACTGAATGAAAGGAGCTGGCATCTCACTCTCTTTGAATCTTCTTTATCATGCTAGGATTAACAGGAAAAAGCAAAAAATTTCAGAATTGCACCTTGCAATGTGGAGATATTACTGTTTGTGCATTTACAATATTCATTGATTTTTGCCATTGAAAAACGTCCAGAAATGTTTGAAGCTACTGACTGAATGAAAGGAGCTGGCATCTCACTCTCTTTGAATCTTCTTTATCATGCTAGGATTAGCAGGAAAAAGCAAAAAATTTCAGAATTGCACCTTGCAATGTGGAGATATTACTGTTTGTGCATTTACAATATTCATTGATTTTTGCCATTGAAAAACATGTTTTTCATATACCAGAAATGTTTGAAGCTACTGACAATGAAAGGAGCTGGCATCTCACTCTCTTTAAATCTTCTTTATCATGCTAGGATTAACAGGAAAAAGCAAAAAATTTCAGAATTGCACCTTGCAATGTGGAGATATTACTGTTTGTGCATTTACAATATTCATTGATTTTTGCCATTGAAAAACGTCCAGAAATGTTTGAAGCTACTGACTGAATGAAAGGAGCTGGCATCTCACTCTCTTTGAATCTTCTTTATCATGCTAGGATTAGCAGGAAAAAGCAAAAAATTTCAGAATTGCACCTTGCAATGTGGAGATATTACTGTTTGTGCATTTACAATATTCATTGATTTTTGCCATTGAAAAACATGTTTTTCATATACCAGAAATGTTTGAAGCTACTGACTGAATGAAAGGAGCTGGCATCTCACTCTCTTGGAATCTTCTTTATCATGCTAGGATTAACAGGAAAAAGCAAAAAATTTCAGAATTGCACCTTGCAATGTGGAGATATTACTGTTTGTGCATTTACAATATTCATTGATTTTTGCCATTGAAAAACGTCCAGAAATGTTTGAAGCTACTGACTGAATGAAAGGAGCTGGCATCTCACTCTCTTTGAATCTTCTTTATCATGCTAGGATTAACAGGAAAAAGCTAAAAATTTCAGAATTGCACCTTGCAATGTGGAGATATTACTGTTTGTGCATTTACAATATTCATTGATTTTTGCCATTGAAAAACATGTTTTTCATATACCAGAAATGTTTGAAGCTACTGACTGAATGAAAGGAGCTGGCATCTCACTCTCTTTGAATCTTCTTTATCATGCTAGGATTAGCAGGAAAAAGCAAAAAATTTCAGAATTGCACCTTGCAATGTGTAGATATTACTGTTTGTGCATTTACAATATTCATTGATTTTTGCCATTGAAAAACATGTTTTTCATATACCAGAAATGTTTGAAGCTACTGACTGAATGAAAGGAGCTGGCATCTCACTCTCTTTGAATCTTCTTTATCATGCTAGGATTAGCAGGAAAAAGCAAAAAATTTCAGAATTGCACCTTGCAATGTGGAGATATTACTGTTTGTGCATTTACAATATTCATTGATTTTTGCCATTGAAAAACATCATGTTATTCATATACCAGAAATGTTTGAAGCTACTGACTGAATGAAAGGAGCTGGCATCTCACTCTCTTTGAATCTTCTTTATCATGCTAGGATTAACAGGAAAAAGCAAAAAAATTCAGAATTGCACCTTGCAATGTGGAGATATTACTGTTTGTGCATTTACAATATTCATTGATTTTTGCCATTGAAAAACGTCCAGAAATGTTTGAAGCTACTGACTGAATGAAAGGAGCTGGCATCTCACTCTCTTTGAATCTTCTTTATCATGCTAGGATTAGCAGGAAAAAGCAAAAAATTTCAGAATTGCACCTTGCAATGTGGAGATATTACTGTTTGTGCATTTACAATATTCATTGATTTTTGCCATTGAAAAACATGTTTTTCATATACCAGAAATGTTTGAAGCTACTGACTGAATGAAAGGAGCTGACATCTCACTCTCTTGGAATCTTCTTTATCATGCTAGGATTAACAGGAAAAAGCAAAAAATTTCAGAATTGCACCTTGCAATGTGGAGATATTACTGTTTGTGCATTTACAATATTCATTGATTTTTGCCATTGAAAAACGTCCAGAAATGTTTGAAGCTACTGACTGAATGAAAGGAGCTGGCATCTCACTCTCTTTGAATCTTCTTTATCATGCTAGGATTAACAGGAAAAAGCTAAAAATTTCAGAATTGCACCTTGCAATGTGGAGATATTACTGTTTGTGCATTTACAATATTCATTGATTTTTGCCATTGAAAAACATGTTTTTCATATACCAGAAATGTTTGAAGCTACTGACTGAATGAAAGGAGCTGGCATCTCACGCTCTTTGAATCTTCTTTATCATGCTAGGATTAGCAGGAAAAAGCAAAAAATTTCAGAATTGCACCTTGCAATGTGGAGATATTACTGTTTGTGCATTTACAATATTCATTGATTTTTGCCATTGAAAAACATGTTTTTCATATACCAGAAATGTTTGAAGCTACTGACTGAATGAAAGGAGCTGGCATCTCACTCTCTTTGAATCTTCTTTATCATGCTAGGATTAGCAGGAAAAAGCAAAAAATTTCAGAATTGCACCTTGCAATGTGGAGATATTACTGTTTGTGCATTTACAATATTCATTGATTTTTGCCATTGAAAAACATGTTTTTCATATACCAGAAATGTTTGAAGCTACTGACTGAATGAAAGGAGCTGGCATCTCACTCTCTTTGAATCTTCTTTATCATGCTAGGATTAGCAGGAAAAAGCAAAAAATTTCAGAATTGCACCTTGCAATGTGGAGATATTACTGTTTGTGCATTTACAATATTCATTGATTTTTGCCATTGAAAAACATGTTTTTCATATACCAGAAATGTTTGAAGCTACTGACTGAATGAAAGGAGCTGGCATCTCACTCTCTTTGAATCTTCTTTATCATGCTAGGATTAACAGGAAAAAGCAAAAAATTTCAGAATTGCACCTTGCAATGTGGAGATATTACTGTTTGTGCATTTACAATATTCATTGATTTTTGCCATTGAAAAACGTCCAGAAATGTTTGAAGCTACTGACTGAATGAAAGGAGCTGGCATCTCACTCTCTTTGAATCTTCTTTATCATGCTAGGATTAGCAGGAAAAAGCAAAAAATTTCAGAATTGCACCTTGCAATGTGGAGATATTACTGTTTGTGCATTTACAATATTCATTGATTTTTGCCATTGAAAAACATGTTTTTCATATACCAGAAATGTTTGAAGCTACTGACTGAATGAAAGGAGCTGGCATCTCACTCTCTTTGAATCTTCTTTATCATGCTAGGATTAACAGGAAAAAGCAAAAAATTTCAGAATTGCACCTTGCAATGTGGAGATATTACTGTTTGTGCATTTACAATATTCATTGATTTTTGCCATTGAAAAACGTCCAGAAATGTTTGAAGCTACTGACTGAATGAAAGGAGCTGGCATCTCACTCTCTTTGAATCTTCTTTATCATGCTAGGATTAGCAGGAAAAAGCAAAAAATTTCTGAATTGCACCTTGCAATGTGGAGATATTACTGTTTGTGCATTTACAATATTCATTGATTTTTGCCATTGAAAAACATGTTTTTCATATACCAGAAATGTTTGAAGCTACTGACTGAATGAAAGGAGCTGGCATCTCACTCTCTTTGAATCTTCTTTATCATGCTAGGATTAGCAGGAAAAAGCAAAAAATTTCAGAATTGCACCTTGCAATGTGGAGATATTACTGTTTGTGCATTTACAATATTCATTGATTTTTGCCATTGAAAAACGTCCAGAAATGTTTGAAGCTACTGACTGAATGAAAGGAGCTGGCATCTCACTCTCTTTGAATCTTCTTTATCATGCTAGGATTAGCAGGAAAAAGCAAAAAATTTCTAAATTGCACCTTGCAATGTGGAGATATTACTGTTTGTGCATTTACAATATTCATTGATTTTTGCCATTGAAAAACATGTTTTTCATATACCAGAAATGTTTGAAGCTACTGACTGAATGAAAGGAGCTGGCATCTCACTCTCTTTGAATCTTCTTTATCATGCTAGGATTAGCAGGAAAAAGCAAAAAATTTCAGAATTGCACCTTGCAATGTGGAGATATTACTGTTTGTGCATTTACAATATTCATTGATTTTTGCCATTGAAAAACATGTTTTTCATATACCAGAAATGTTTGAAGCTACTGACTGAATGAAAGGAGCTGGCATCTCACTCTCTTTGAATCTTCTTTATCATGCTAGGATTAACAGGAAAAAGCAAAAAATTTCAGAATTGCACCTTGCAATGTGGAGATATTACTGTTTGTGCATTTACAATATTCATTGATTATTGCCATTGAAAAACGTCCAGAAATGTTTGAAGCTACTGACTGAATGAAAGGAGCTGGCATCTCACTCTCTTTGAATCTTCTTTATCATGCTAGGATTAGCAGGAAAAAGCAAAAAATTTCAGAATTGCACCTTGCAATGTGGAGATATTACTGTTTGTGCATTTACAATATTCATTGATTTTTGCCATTGAAAAACATGTTTTTCATATACCAGAAATGTTTGAAGCTACTGACAATGAAAGGAGCTGGCATCTCACTCTCTTTAAATCTTCTTTATCATGCTAGGATTAACAGGAAAAAGCAAAAAATTTCAGAATTGCACCTTGCAATGTGGAGATATTACTGTTTGTGCATTTACAATATTCATTGATTTTTGCCATTGAAAAACGTCCAGAAATGTTTGAAGCTACTGACTGAATGAAAGGAGCTGGCATCTCACTCTCTTTGAATCTTCTTTATCATGCTAGGATTAGCAGGAAAAAGCAAAAAATTTCAGAATTGCACCTTGCAATGTGGAGATATTACTGTTTGTGCATTTACAATATTCATTGATTTTTGCCATTGAAAAACATGTTTTTCATATACCAGAAATGTTTGAAGCTACTGACTGAATGAAAGGAGCTGGCATCTCACTCTCTTGGAATCTTCTTTATCATGCTAGGATTAACAGGAAAAAGCAAAAAATTTCAGAATTGCACCTTGCAATGTGGAGATATTACTGTTTGTGCATTTACAATATTCATTGATTTTTGCCATTGAAAAACGTCCAGAAATGTTTGAAGCTACTGACTGAATGAAAGGAGCTGGCATCTCACTCTCTTTGAATCTTCTTTATCATGCTAGGATTAACAGGAAAAAGCTAAAAATTTCAGAATTGCACCTTGCAATGTGGAGATATTACTGTTTGTGCATTTACAATATTCATTGATTTTTGCCATTGAAAAACATGTTTTTCATATACCAGAAATGTTTGAAGCTACTGACTGAATGAAAGGAGCTGGCATCTCACTCTCTTTGAATCTTCTTTATCATGCTAGGATTAGCAGGAAAAAGCAAAAAATTTCAGAATTGCACCTTGCAATGTGTAGATATTACTGTTTGTGCATTTACAATATTCATTGATTTTTGCCATTGAAAAACATGTTTTTCATATACCAGAAATGTTTGAAGCTACTGACTGAATGAAAGGAGCTGGCATCTCACTCTCTTTGAATCTTCTTTATCATGCTAGGATTAGCAGGAAAAAGCAAAAAATTTCAGAATTGCACCTTGCAATGTGGAGATATTACTGTTTGTGCATTTACAATATTCATTGATTTTTGCCATTGAAAAACATGTTTTTCATATACCAGAAATGTTTGAAGCTACTGACTGAATGAAAGGAGCTCGCATATCACTCTCTTTGAATCTTCTTTATCATGCTAGGATTAACAGGAAAAAGCAAAAAATTTCAGAATTGCACCTTGCAATGTGGAGATATTACTGTTTGTGCATTTACAATATTCATTGATTTTTGCCATTGAAAAACGTCCAGAAATGTTTGAAGCTACTGACTGAATGAAAGGAGCTGGCATCTCACTCTCTTTGAATCTTCTTTATCATGCTAGGATTAACAGGAAAAAGCTAAAAATTTCAGAATTGCACCTTGCAATGTGGAGATATTACTGTTTGTGCATTTACAATATTCATTGATTTTTGCCATTGAAAAACATGTTTTTCATATACCAGAAATGTTTGAAGCTACTGACTGAATGAAAGGAGCTGGCATCTCACTCTCTTTGAATCTTCTTTATCATGCTAGGATTAGCAGGAAAAAGCAAAAAATTTCAGAATTGCACCTTGCAATGTGGAGATATTACTGTTTGTGCATTTACAATATTCATTGATTTTTGCCATTGAAAAACATGTTTTTCATATACCAGAATTGTTTGAAGCTACTGACTGAATGAAAGGAGCTGGCATCTCACTCTCTTTGAATCTTCTTTATCATGCTAGGATTAGCAGGAAAAAGCAAAAAATTTCAGAATTGCACCTTGCAATGTGGAGATATTACTGTTTGTGCATTTACAATATTCATTGATTTTTGCCATTGAAAAACATGTTTTTCATATACCAGAAATGTTTGAAGCTACTGACTGAATGAAAGGAGCTGGCATCTCCCTCTCTTTGAATCTTCTTTATCATGCTAGGATTAACAGGAAAAAGCAAAAAATTTCAGAATTGCACCTTGCAATGTGGAGATATTACTGTTTGTGCATTTACAATATTCATTGATTTTTGCCATTGAAAAACGTCCAGAAATGTTTGAAGCTACTGACTGAATGAAAGGAGCTGGCATCTCACTCTCTTTGAATCTTCTTTATCATGCTAGGATTAGCAGGAAAAAGCAAAAAATTTCAGAATTGCACTTTGCAATGTGGAGATATTACTGTTTGTGCATTTACAATATTCATTGATTTTTGCCATTGAAAAACATCATGTTATTCATATACCAGAAATGTTTGAAGCTACTGACTGAATGAAAGGAGCTGGCATCTCACTCTCTTTGAATCTTCTTTATCATGCTAGGATTAACAGGAAAAAGCAAAAAAATTCAGAATTGCACCTTGCAATGTGGAGATATTACTGTTTGTGCATTTACAATATTCATTGATTTTTGCCATTGAAAAACGTCCAGAAATGTTTGAAGCTACTGACTGAATGAAAGGAGCTGGCATCTCACTCTCTTTGAATCTTCTTTATCATGCTAGGATTAGCAGGAAAAAGCAAAAAATTTCAGAATTGCACCTTGCAATGTGGAGATATTACTGTTTGTGCATTTACAATATTCATTGATTTTTGCCATTGAAAAACATGTTTTTCATATACCAGAAATGTTTGAAGCTACTGACTGAATGAAAGGAGCTGACATCTCACTCTCTTGGAATCTTCTTTATCATGCTAGGATTAACAGGAAAAAGCAAAAAATTTCAGAATTGCACCTTGCAATGTGGAGATATGACTGTTTGTGCATTTACAATATTCATTGATTTTTGCCATTGAAAAACGTCCAGAAATGTTTGAAGCTACTGACTGAATGAAAGGAGCTGGCATCTCACTCTCTTTGAATCTTCTTTATCATGCTAGGATTAACAGGAAAAAGCTAAAAATTTCAGAATTGCACCTTGCAATGTGGAGATATTACTGTTTGTGCATTTACAATATTCATTGATTTTTGCCATTGAAAAACATGTTTTTCATATACCAGAAATGTTTGAAGCTACTGACTGAATGAAAGGAGCTGGCATCTCACTCTCTTTGAATCTTCTTTATCATGCTAGGATTAGCAGGAAAAAGCAAAAAATTTCAGAATTGCACCTTGCAATGTGGAGATATTACTGTTTGTGCATTTACAATATTCATTGATTTTTGCCATTGAAAAACATGTTTTTCATATACCAGAAATGTTTGAAGCTACTGACTGAATGAAAGGAGCTGGCATCTCACTCTCTTTGAATCTTCTTTATCATGCTAGGATTAACAGGAAAAAGCAAAAAATTTCAGAATTGCACCTTGCAATGTGGAGATATTACTGTTTGTGCATTTACAATATTCATTGATTATTGCCATTGAAAAACGTCCAGAAATGTTTGAAGCTACTGACTGAATGAAAGGAGCTGGCATCTCACTCTCTTTGAATCTTCTTTATCATGCTAGGATTAGCAGGAAAAAGCAAAAAATTTCAGAATTGCACCTTGCAATGTGGAGATATTACTGTTTGTGCATTTACAATATTCATTGATTTTTGCCATTGAAAAACATGTTTTTCATATACCAGAAATGTTTGAAGCTACTGACGAATGAAAGGAGCTGGCATCTCACTCTCTTTAAATCTTCTTTATCATGCTAGGATTAACAGGAAAAAGCAAAAAATTTCAGAATTGCACCTTGCAATGTGGAGATATTACTGTTTGTGCATTTACAATATTCATTGATTTTTGCCATTGAAAAACGTCCAGAAATGTTTGAAGCTACTGACTGAATGAAAGGAGCTGGCATCTCACTCTCTTTGAATCTTCTTTATCATGCTAGGATTAGCAGGAAAAAGCAAAAAATTTCAGAATTGCACCTTGCAATGTGGAGATATTACTGTTTGTGCATTTACAATATTCATTGATTTTTGCCATTGAAAAACATGTTTTTCATATACCAGAAATGTTTGAAGCTACTGACTGAATGAAAGGAGCTGGCATCTCACTCTCTTGGAATCTTCTTTATCATGCTAGGATTAACAGGAAAAAGCAAAAAATTTCAGAATTGCACCTTGCAATGTGGAGATATTACTGTTTGTGCATTTACAATATTCATTGATTTTTGCCATTGAAAAACGTCCAGAAATGTTTGAAGCTACTGACTGAATGAAAGGAGCTGGCATCTCACTCTCTTTGAATCTTCTTTATCATGCTAGGATTAACAGGAAAAAGCTAAAAATTTCAGAATTGCACCTTGCAATGTGGAGATATTACTGTTTGTGCATTTACAATATTCATTGATTTTTGCCATTGAAAAACATGTTTTTCATATACCAGAAATGTTTGAAGCTACTGACTGAATGAAAGGAGCTGGCATCTCACTCTCTTTGAATCTTCTTTATCATGCTAGGATTAGCAGGAAAAAGCAAAAAATTTCAGAATTGCACCTTGCAATGTGTAGATATTACTGTTTGTGCATTTACAATATTCATTGATTTTTGCCATTGAAAAACATGTTTTTCATATACCAGAAATGTTTGAAGCTACTGACTGAATGAAAGGAGCTGGCATCTCACTCTCTTTGAATCTTCTTTATCATGCTAGGATTAGCAGGAAAAAGCAAAAAATTTCAGAATTGCACCTTGCAATGTGGAGATATTACTGTTTGTGCATTTACAATATTCATTGATTTTTGCCATTGAAAAACATGTTTTTCATATACCAGAAATGTTTGAAGCTACTGACTGAATGAAAGGAGCTCGCATATCACTCTCTTTGAATCTTCTTTATCATGCTAGGATTAACAGGAAAAAGCAAAAAATTTCAGAATTGCACCTTGCAATGTGGAGATATTACTGTTTGTGCATTTACAATATTCATTGATTTTTGCCATTGAAAAACGTCCAGAAATGTTTGAAGCTACTGACTGAATGAAAGGAGCTGGCATCTCACTCTCTTTGAATCTTCTTTATCATGCTAGGATTAACAGGAAAAAGCTAAAAATTTCAGAATTGCACCTTGCAATGTGGAGATATTACTGTTTGTGCATTTACAATATTCATTGATTTTTGCCATTGAAAAACATGTTTTTCATATACCAGAAATGTTTGAAGCTACTGACTGAATGAAAGGAGCTGGCATCTCACTCTCTTTGAATCTTCTTTATCATGCTAGGATTAGCAGGAAAAAGCAAAAAATTTCAGAATTGCACCTTGCAATGTGGAGATATTACTGTTTGTGCATTTACAATATTCATTGATTTTTGCCATTGAAAAACATGTTTTTCATATACCAGAATTGTTTGAAGCTACTGACTGAATGAAAGGAGCTGGCATCTCACTCTCTTTGAATCTTCTTTATCATGCTAGGATTAGCAGGAAAAAGCAAAAAATTTCAGAATTGCACCTTGCAATGTGGAGATATTACTGTTTGTGCATTTACAATATTCATTGATTTTTGCCATTGAAAAACATGTTTTTCATATACCAGAAATGTTTGAAGCTACTGACTGAATGAAAGGAGCTGGCATCTCCCTCTCTTTGAATCTTCTTTATCATGCTAGGATTAACAGGAAAAAGCAAAAAATTTCAGAATTGCACCTTGCAATGTGGAGATATTACTGTTTGTGCATTTACAATATTCATTGATTTTTGCCATTGAAAAACGTCCAGAAATGTTTGAAGCTACTGACTGAATGAAAGGAGCTGGCATCTCACTCTCTTTGAATCTTCTTTATCATGCTAGGATTAGCAGGAAAAAGCAAAAAATTTCAGAATTGCACCTTTGCAATGTGGAGATATTACTGTTTGTGCATTTACAATATTCATTGATTTTTGCCATTGAAAAACATCATGTTATTCATATACCAGAAATGTTTGAAGCTACTGACTGAATGAAAGGAGCTGGCATCTCACTCTCTTTGAATCTTCTTTATCATGCTAGGATTAACAGGAAAAAGCAAAAAAATTCAGAATTGCACCTTGCAATGTGGAGATATTACTGTTTGTGCATTTACAATATTCATTGATTTTTGCCATTGAAAAACGTCCAGAAATGTTTGAAGCTACTGACTGAATGAAAGGAGCTGGCATCTCACTCTCTTTGAATCTTCTTTATCATGCTAGGATTAGCAGGAAAAAGCAAAAAATTTCAGAATTGCACCTTGCAATGTGGAGATATTACTGTTTGTGCATTTACAATATTCATTGATTTTTGCCATTGAAAAACATGTTTTTCATATACCAGAAATGTTTGAAGCTACTGACTGAATGAAAGGAGCTGACATCTCACTCTCTTGGAATCTTCTTTATCATGCTAGGATTAACAGGAAAAAGCAAAAAATTTCAGAATTGCACCTTGCAATGTGGAGATATGACTGTTTGTGCATTTACAATATTCATTGATTTTTGCCATTGAAAAACGTCCAGAAATGTTTGAAGCTACTGACTGAATGAAAGGAGCTGGCATCTCACTCTCTTTGAATCTTCTTTATCATGCTAGGATTAACAGGAAAAAGCTAAAAATTTCAGAATTGCACCTTGCAATGTGGAGATATTACTGTTTGTGCATTTACAATATTCATTGATTTTTGCCATTGAAAAACATGTTTTTCATATACCAGAAATGTTTGAAGCTACTGACTGAATGAAAGGAGCTGGCATCTCACTCTCTTTGAATCTTCTTTATCATGCTAGGATTAGCAGGAAAAAGCAAAAAATTTCAGAATTGCACCTTGCAATGTGGAGATATTACTGTTTGTGCATTTACAATATTCATTGATTTTTGCCATTGAAAAACATGTTTTTCATATACCAGAAATGTTTGAAGCTACTGACTGAATGAAAGGAGCTGGCATCTCACTCTCTTTGAATCTTCTTTATCATGCTAGGATTAGCAGGAAAAAGCAAAAAATTTCAGAATTGCACCTTGCAATGTGGAGATATTACTGTTTGTGCATTTACAATATTCATTGATTTTTGCCATTGAAAAACATGTTTTTCATATACCAGAAATGTTTGAAGCTACTGACTGAATGAAAGGAGCTGGCATCTCACTCTCTTTGAATCTTCTTTATCATGCTAGGATTAGCAGGAAAAAGCAAAAAATTTCAGAATTGCACCTTGCAATGTGGAGATATTACTGTTTGTGCATTTACAATATTCATTGATTTTTGCCATTGAAAAACATGTTTTTCATATACCAGAAATGTTTGAAGCTACTGACTGAATGAAAGGAGCTGGCATCTCACTCTCTTTGAATCTTCTTTATCATGCTAGGATTAACAGGAAAAAGCAAAAAATTTCAGAATTGCACCTTGCAATGTGGAGATATTACTGTTTGTGCATTTACAATATTCATTGATTTTTGCCATTGAAAAACGTCCAGAAATGTTTGAAGCTACTGACTGAATGAAAGGAGCTGGCATCTCACTCTCTTTGAATCTTCTTTATCATGCTAGGATTAGCAGGAAAAAGCAAAAAATTTCAGAATTGCACCTTGCAATGTGGAGATATTACTGTTTGTGCATTTACAATATTCATTGATTTTTGCCATTGAAAAACATGTTTTTCATATACCAGAAATGTTTGAAGCTACTGACTGAATGAAAGGAGCTGGCATCTCACTCTCTTTGAATCTTCTTTATCATGCTAGGATTAACAGGAAAAAGCAAAAAATTTCAGAATTGCACCTTGCAATGTGGAGATATTACTGTTTGTGCATTTACAATATTCATTGATTTTTGCCATTGAAAAACGTCCAGAAATGTTTGAAGCTACTGACTGAATGAAAGGAGCTGGCATCTCACTCTCTTTGAATCTTCTTTATCATGCTAGGATTAGCAGGAAAAAGCAAAAAATTTCTGAATTGCACCTTGCAATGTGGAGATATTACTGTTTGTGCATTTACAATATTCATTGATTTTTGCCATTGAAAAACATGTTTTTCATATACCAGAAATGTTTGAAGCTACTGACTGAATGAAAGGAGCTGGCATCTCACTCTCTTTGAATCTTCTTTATCATGCTAGGATTAGCAGGAAAAAGCAAAAAATTTCAGAATTGCACCTTGCAATGTGGAGATATTACTGTTTGTGCATTTACAATATTCATTGATTTTTGCCATTGAAAAACATGTTTTTCATATACCAGAAATGTTTGAAGCTACTGACTGAATGAAAGGAGCTGGCATCTCACTCTCTTTGAATCTTCTTTATCATGCTAGGATTAACAGGAAAAAGCAAAAAATTTCAGAATTGCACCTTGCAATGTGGAGATATTACTGTTTGTGCATTTACAATATTCATTGATTTTTGCCATTGAAAAACGTCCAGAAATGTTTGAAGCTACTGACTGAATGAAAGGAGCTGGCATCTCACTCTCTTTGAATCTTCTTTATCATGCTAGGATTAGCAGGAAAAAGCAAAAAATTTCTGAATTGCACCTTGCAATGTGGAGATATTACTGTTTGTGCATTTACAATATTCATTGATTTTTGCCATTGAAAAACATGTTTTTCATATACCAGAAATGTTTGAAGCTACTGACAATGAAAGGAGCTGGCATCTCACTCTCTTTGAATCTTCTTTATCATGCTAGGATTAGCAGGAAAAAGCAAAAAATTTCAGAATTGCACCTTGCAATGTGGAGATATTACTGTTTGTGCATTTACAATATTCATTGATTTTTGCCATTGAAAAACGTCCAGAAATGTTTGAAGCTACTGACTGAATGAAAGGAGCTGGCATCTCACTCTCTTTGAATCTTCTTTATCATGCTAGGATTAGCAGGAAAAAGCAAAAAATTTCAGAATTGCACCTTGCAATGTGGAGATATTACTGTTTGTGCATTTACAATATTCATTGATTTTTGCCATTGAAAAACATCATGTTATTCATATACCAGAAATGTTTGAAGCTACTGACTGAATGAAAGGAGCTGGCATCTCACTCTCTTTGAATCTTCTTTATCATGCTAGGATTAACAGGAAAAAGCAAAAAATTTCAGAATTGCACCTTGCAATGTGGAGATATTACTGTTTGTGCATTTACAATATTCATTGATTTTTGCCATTGAAAAACGTCCAGAAATGTTTGAAGCTACTGACTGAATGAAAGGAGCTGGCATCTCACTCTCTTTGAATCTTCTTTATCATGCTAGGATTAGCAGGAAAAAGCAAAAAATTTCAGAATTGCACCTTGCAATGTGGAGATATTACTGTTTGTGCATTTACAATATTCATTGATTTTTGCCATTGAAAAACATGTTTTTCATATACCAGAAATGTTTGAAGCTACTGACTGAATGAAAGGAGCTGGCATCTCACTCTCTTGGAATCTTCTTTATCATGCTAGGATTAACAGGAAAAAGCAAAAAATTTCAGAATTGCACCTTGCAATGTGGAGATATTACTGTTTGTGCATTTACAATATTCATTTATTTTTGCCATTGAAAAACGTCCAGAAATGTTTGAAGCTACTGACTGAATGAAAGGAGCTGGCATCTTACTCTCTTTGAATCTTCTTTATCATGCTAGGATTAACAGGAAAAAGCTAAAAATTTCAGAATTGCACCTTGCAATGTGGAGATATTACTGTTTGTGCATTTACAATATTCATTGATTTTTGCCATTGAAAAACATGTTTTTCATATACCAGAAATGTTTGAAGCTACTGACTGAATGAAAGGAGCTGGCATCTCACTCTCTTTGAATCTTCTTTATCATGCTAGGATTAGCAGGAAAAAGCAAAAAATTTCAGAATTGCACCTTGCAATGTGGAGATATTACTGTTTGTGCATTTACAATATTCATTGATTTTTGCCATTGAAAAACATGTTTTTCATATACCAGAAATGTTTGAAGCTACTGACTGAATGAAAGGAGCTGGCATCTCACTCTCTTGGAATCTTCTTTATCATGCTAGGATTAACAGGAAAAAGCAAAAAATTTCAGAATTGCACCTTGCAATGTGGAGATATTACTGTTTGTGCATTTACAATATTCATTTATTTTTGCCATTGAAAAACGTCCAGAAATGTTTGAAGCTACTGACTGAATGAAAGGAGCTGGCATCTTACTCTCTTTGAATCTTCTTTATCATGCTAGGATTAACAGGAAAAAGCTAAAAATTTCAGAATTGCACCTTGCAATGTGGAGATATTACTGTTTGTGCATTTACAATATTCATTGATTTTTGCCATTGAAAAACATGTTTTTCATATACCAGAAATGTTTGAAGCTACTGACTGAATGAAAGGAGCTGGCATCTCACTCTCTTTGAATCTTCTTTATCATGCTAGGATTAGCAGGAAAAAGCAAAAAATTTCAGAATTGCACCTTGCAATGTGGAGATATTACTGTTTGTGCATTTACAATATTCATTGATTTTTGCCATTGAAAAACATGTTTTTCATATACCAGAAATGTTTGAAGCTACTGACTGAATGAAAGGAGCTGGCATCTCACTCTCTTTGAATCTTCTTTATCATGCTAGGATTAGCAGGAAAAAGCAAAAAATTTCAGAATTGCACCTTGCAATGTGGAGATATTACTGTTTGTGCATTTACAATATTCATTGATTTTTGCCATTGAAAAACATGTTTTTCATATACCAGAAATGTTTGAAGCTACTGACTGAATGAAAGGAGCTGGCATCTCCCTCTCTTTGAATCTTCTTTATCATGCTAGGATTAACAGGAAAAAGCAAAAAATTTCAGAATTGCACCTTGCAATGTGGAGATATTACTGTTTGTGCATTTACAATATTCATTGATTTTTGCCATTGAAAAACATCCAGAAATGTTTGAAGCTACTGACTGAATGAAAGGAGCTGGCATCTCACTCTCTTTGAATCTTCTTTATCATGCTAGGATTAGCAGGAAAAAGCAAAAAATTTCAGAATTGCGCCTTGCAATGTGGAGATATTACTGTTTGTGCATTTACAATATTCATTGATTTTTGCCATTGAAAAACATCATGTTATTCATATACCAGAAATGTTTGAAGCTACTGACTGAATGAAAGGAGCTGGCATCTCACTCTCTTTGAATCTTCTTTATCATGCTAGGATTAACAGGAAAAAGCAAAAAATTTCAGAATTGCACCTTGCAATGTGGAGATATTACTGTTTGTGCATTTACAATATTCATTGATTTTTGCCATTGAAAAACGTCCAGAAATGTTTGAAGCTACTGACTGAATGAAAGGAGCTGGCATCTCACTCTCTTTGAATCTTCTTTATCATGCTAGGATTAGCAGGAAAAAGCAAAAAATTTCAGAATTGCACCTTGCAATGTGGAGATATTACTGTTTGTGCATTTACAATATTCATTGATTTTTGCCATTGAAAAACATGTTTTTCATATACCAGAAATGTTTGAAGCTACTGACTGAATGAAAGGAGCTGGCATCTCACTCTCTTGGAATCTTCTTTATCATGCTAGGATTAACAGGAAAAAGCAAAAAATTTCAGAATTGCACCTTGCAATGTGGAGATATTACTGTTTGTGCATTTACAATATTCATTGATTTTTGCCATTGAAAAACGTCCAGAAATGTTTGAAGCTACTGACTGAATGAAAGGAGCTTGCATCTCACTCTCTTTGAATCTTCTTTATCATGCTAGGATTAACAGGAAAAAGCTAAAAATTTCAGAATTGCACCTTGCAATGTGGAGATATTACTGTTTGTGCATTTACAATATTCATTGATTTTTGCCATTGAAAAACATGTTTTTCATATACCAGAAATGTTTGAAGCTACTGACTGAATGAAAGGAGCTGGCATCTCACTCTCTTTGAATCTTCTTTATCATGCTAGGATTAGCAGGAAAAAGCAAAAAATTTCAGAATTGCACCTTGCAATGTGGAGATATTACTGTTTGTGCATTTACAATATTCATTGATTTTTGCCATTGAAAAACATGTTTTTCATATACCAGAAATGTTTGAAGCTACTGACTGAATGAAAGGAGCTGGCATCTCACTCTCTTGGAATCTTCTTTATCATGCTAGGATTAACAGGAAAAAGCAAAAAATTTCAGAATTGCACCTTGCAATGTGGAGATATTACTGTTTGTGCATTTACAATATTCATTGATTTTTGCCATTGAAAAACGTCCAGAAATGTTTGAAGCTACTGACTGAATGAAAGGAGCTGGCATCTCACTCTCTTTGAATCTTCTTTATCATGCTAGGATTAACAGGAAAAAGCAAAAATTTCAGAATTGCACCTTGCAATGTGGAGATATTACTGTTTGTGCATTTACAATATTCATTGATTTTTGCCATTGAAAAACATGTTTTTCATATACCAGAAATGTTTGAAGCTACTGACTGAATGAAAGGAGCTGGCATCTCACTCTCTTTGAATCTTCTTTATCATGCTAGGATTAGCAGGAAAAAGCAAAAAATTTCAGAATTGCACCTTGCAATGTGGAGATATTACTGTTTGTGCATTTACAATATTCATTGATTTTTGCCATTGAAAAACATGTTTTTCATATACCAGAAATGTTTGAAGCTACTGACTGAATGAAAGGAGCTGGCATCTCACTCTCTTTGAATCTTCTTTATCATGCTAGGATTAGCAGGAAAAAGCAAAAAATTTCAGAATTGCACCTTGCAATGTGGAGATATTACTGTTTGTGCATTTACAATATTCATTGATTTTTGCCATTGAAAAACATGTTTTTCATATACCAGAAATGTTTGAAGCTACTGACTGAATGAAAGGAGCTGGCATCTCACTCTCTTGGAATCTTCTTTATCATGCTAGGATTAACAGGAAAAAGCAAAAAATTTCAGAATTGCACCTTGCAATGTGGAGATATTACTGTTTGTGCATTTACAATATTCATTGATTTTTGCCATTGAAAAACGTCCAGAAATGTTTGAAGCTACTGACTGAATGAAAGGAGCTGGCATCTCACTCTCTTTGAATCTTCTTTATCATGCTAGGATTAGCAGGAAAAAGCAAAAAATTTCTGAATTGCACCTTGCAATGTGGAGATATTACTGTTTGTGCATTTACAATATTCATTGATTTTTGCCATTGAAAAACATGTTTTTCATATACCAGAAATGTTTGAAGCTACTGACAATGAAAGGAGCTGGCATCTCACTCTCTTTGAATCTTCTTTATCATGCTAGGATTAGCAGGAAAAAGCAAAAAATTTCAGAATTGCACCTTGCAATGTGGAGATATTACTGTTTGTGCATTTACAATATTCATTGATTTTTGCCATTGAAAAACGTCCAGAAATGTTTGAAGCTACTGACTGAATGAAAGGAGCTGGCATCTCACTCTCTTTGAATCTTCTTTATCATGCTAGGATTAGCAGGAAAAAGCAAAAAATTTCAGAATTGCACCTTGCAATGTGGAGATATTACTGTTTGTGCATTTACAATATTCATTGATTTTTGCCATTGAAAAACATATGTTTTTCATATACCAGAAATGTTTGAAGCTACTGACTGAATGAAAGGAGCTGGCATCTCACTCTCTTTGAATCTTCTTTATCATGCTAGGATTAACAGGAAAAAGCAAAAAATTTCAGAATTGCACCTTGCAATGTGGAGATATTACTGTTTGTGCATTTACAATATTCATTGATTTTTGCCATTGAAAAACGTCCAGAAATGTTTGAAGCTACTGACTGAATGAAAGGAGCTGGCATCTCACTCTCTTTGAATCTTCTTTATCATGCTAGGATTAGCAGGAAAAAGCAAAAAATTTCAGAATTGCACCTTGCAATGTGGAGATATTACTGTTTGTGCATTTACAATATTCATTGATTTTTGCCATTGAAAAACATGTTTTTCATATACCAGAAATGTTTGAAGCTACTGACTGAATGAAAGGAGCTGGCATCTCACTCTCTT